>NC_092335.1:678620000-678920000 GCF_046630445.1 Rutidosis leptorrhynchoides | reverse complement strand
AAGTTACGGAGGAATCTACGGAAGCTGTCAGGCAAAGGTAACAATAACAGATATGCTAAGATATGAATTTATCTATACACTGTCTATACAATAGAGGCAGTAAGACGTGTCTAGACTTTAAGGATGATAAGCAGTTGATTTCCGACTAGAAATGATAAGCAAAACTTTTGACATGCAGACACGGTCGAAGTCCAGACTCACTAATGCATCCTAACAACTATCAGTTAGACACACTAATGCAAGACCTGGTTCGCTAAGACCACCGCTCTAATACCAACTGAAAGGACCCATCCTAATCCATCTGGACGAAGTCTTCAACAGTTGGTCCCATTGCGAGGTTCTGACCTCTATATGCCATGAAAGACTTCATGTAATTTAAGCAAATGCACAGCGAAAGATTTCTTTCATACCTGAGAATAAACATGTTTTAAAGTGTCAACCAAAAGTTGGTGAGTTCATAGGTTTATCATAAAATAATAAAATTCATCATTTTGATAGACACAAGATTTAAATCCTGCATGGTACAAATGGGCCCGAATCATATACCCACCTGTAATGTACATGCGATATCTTTTAAATACAGTACACCTTTCTCGTGTACGAAATCATCTTTCATAAATCTTAGTAACCGTACACATATCTTGTGCACAATAATAACATACACATTACCTGTGTATAAAATCATTCTCTCGATACATAACATTCACTTTTCATTGCTTTCATAGCTTGGCTTGGTAACCGACCTTAACATATAATGCGCATAATAATATCCCCAAAACAGAACATCTCGTCTGTATAATAATCATATAAACTTCGAAGTACTAAACACTACGCCCACTAGCCCTTCCGTCTAGTGAACATTCTGGGTGGGGGTGTTAAACCCGGTAGCTACCTTTAGGATTCGCGTCAATTAGGCGTGCACTAATTCTCAAAATTAGTGATGTTCCCTAATTCTTAGGTTACCAAGCAATAATAATTAGGGAAAAAATATTCATATCAATTGTGGCAATTATCACGTCCACATAATTCAATGGTGGCAATGATCACATTCACATAATTCATTCGAGGAATGTTTTACTTGTGTCTATCTCGTCAAACATTTATAAAAGCATTTCATGTATTCGCAGTTCAAAATGTATTTCAAAAGCATTTAATAAAGCAGTTGTAAAAGTAGCGCATGTATTCTCAGTCTCAAAAATGTAAAGAGTAAAAGGGAATCAAATGAACTCACCGTACTGTATTTTGTAGTAAAAATACATATGACGATATTGAAAAATGCAGGGTTTGGCCTCGGATTCACGAACCTATATTATTTGTATATTTATTAACATACGTAATTGTAAACGAACGATAATTAAA
Source organism: Rutidosis leptorrhynchoides (assembly GCF_046630445.1). Classification (NCBI taxonomy): domain Eukaryota; kingdom Viridiplantae; phylum Streptophyta; class Magnoliopsida; order Asterales; family Asteraceae; genus Rutidosis; species Rutidosis leptorrhynchoides. Next base: position 678,918,641 of record NC_092335.1, on the reverse strand, counting down.
AGTGCGATAAGATAAATAAAATGACGGTAAATAAAATTGCTATAATTTAAAAGTACGATAATTAAAAGTGCGATAAGATATAAAATAAAGGAATTATGCTTATTTAAACTTCCATAATCATGATGTTCGACGTGTTGATTTTAATTTATTACCATGGGTTAATTGTCCTTTGTTCTGTATTATTCGATATGTCCATACGGTTTTGTCCATAATAGTCCATCGGTCATAATTATAAAGTGCGAGGATCTTTGTCAAATTAACTTTATATTCGAAGTCAAATATTCCAACTAATTGGGGATTCGAACTGTAACAAGGTCTTAATACTTTGTTTAATGAATACACCAGGTTATCGACTACGTGTAATCCAAGGTTTTACTACTTTGTTAACAATTATACCAATTACCCTTGAATGTAATCCACCCCTGTTTTAATGAGTCCATTAACTATTAATCCATCCCCATGCCCGATCAAATGAACAATAATTTGTATTTATAAATATCCCGCCCACCGTACCCGATTAAGCGTATGTGGTTATTTATAGATACGTCAAATTGTAACCTTTATATTAAATTAACGAGGTATCGTTTAGTTAATATAAAGCCCATTAATATCCCATATTCTAATTTCCACAAGTGTCGTTCTTTTGTCCAAACCCCAATTATGGTACAAAGCCCAATTACCCCGTCTTTAATATTTAGTCCAACATCACGATTACTTCGGTTTAAATAAGCATAATAATTACTTAGCTACGAGACATTAATTTAAAAAGGTTGAACATAACTTACAATGAGTATTAATCGCGTAGTATTACACGGACAGAGTTTCGACTTACAAACTTAAAACATTCGCTAACATAACCTTATTATTATTAAACTTAAATTAAAATTATAATTAAAATATAAATATAAATATATATTTGAGAGATAGAGAGTAGATGGATATATATTGGTGTGTATAATTCGGCAGAAAACTCGTCCAATTTATAGACCTGGCCATGTACAGTAACCCATGCGATCGTATGGGTTTAGACCTTCATAGCCATGCGATCGCATGGCTGCCTTCCACTGGTCCAAATGCTTCCAAAACGTGGGCTGCTGCGTACTATTTAATATTTATAATATAATATATATAATTATATATAATTATAATTATATATATTATATTATATTCATATGCATCGTTGACTTGTAATTTTAGCTCCGTTGCATCGCGCGTTGATAGTTGGTTCATGTCTCGGTTCCATATTTTCGAACATCCTTTCGTACGATTTAATATCTTGTACTTTGTGTTTCGCGGCTCGTACTCTTGTAATTTTGAGACGTTTCTCATCAATAAATTGAACCACTTAGATTGTACTTTGTAATTTTTAGCATTTTGGTCATTTGCATCTTCAAATCGTCGAATCTGTCTTTTGTCTTCACCTTTTATTATTTTAACGAATATCACTTGTAAATAGAACAATTGCAACCAAAAGCTTGTCTTTCTTGAAAGATAATGCTATGAAATATATGTTTGTTTTTAGCATGATCACCCGTACTAATCCATCTGGACGAAGTCACCAACATCTGGTCCCATTGCGATGATCGACTCCAAATAATGTCTTTAAAATGAGCAAATGCACAGCGGAAGATTTCTTTCATACCTGAGAATAAACATGCTTAAAAGTATCAACCAAAAGGTTGGTGAGTTCATTAGTTTATCATAAGACAATCAAATTCATCATTTTGATAGACCACAAGATTTAAATGCTGCATGGTACAAATGGGCCCGAATCCTATACCCACATGTAATGTAAATGCGATATCTTTTAAATACAGTACACATTTCTCGTGTACGAAATCCTTTTTCATAAATCTTAGTAACCGAAAACATATCTCGTGCACAAAAACTAATACACTTAACCTGTGTATAAAAATCATTCTCTCGATACATAACATTCACATCAATTGGTGGCAATTATCATGTCCACATAATTCAATGGTGGCAATTATCATGTCCACATAATTCAACGGTGGCAATTATCATGTCCATATAATTCAATAGTGGCAATCATCATGTCCACATAATTCAATGGTGGCAATTATCATGTAACAACCCAACCCATATGCAATAGTAATATGCAAAATAAAAAAAAAAATTTGTACAGTATAGTGGCGCGGCGCGCCAAAACGGCCTGTCCAACTTTTCCTTTTTTGTGAAAAAGATCTTTGACTTCCCGACACATTTAGATCAAACGGTTTTTACAACATATTTCAATAGTTAAAACTAACACGTTCCAATAATAAAATGAGTCTTACTAGACCGGGCCCACATCGGCTGTTTTACGACTTTCGTACGAAAATACAAGTTTTCAACCACATGATTTGTAATACAAAATAAAGGCCGAGCATGGCGATTGGGGATACGCTACCCAATCCTAATCGAATTCAAAAGCATGCCTTTAAAGCAACTACGCAAGTCCACTAGTCCCCGCGCTTACCCGAGCCACCTCATCCATGCAAATCTATAAAAAAGTCAACAACGAGAGGGTAAGCTAAATCTTAGTGAGTGAAATAGTTACACACGTACATATATAATTTACCTACTTGCACTCCCTTACCCAAACCACACATTAATCCCGCATGTCAAAGCATAAGAAACTAGCATAATCAATCTTACCACAATGAACTCGTTTAACAAGCGTAAAAGCTAGTAACATCAAACGCACCATCAATACCTCGTGTATCAATTCGCACAAGCTAGTAACATCAAACGTACAACTAGCATAAACCTTAGCATAATCTCGCATATCATGTCGTAACAAAGCTAGTAGCATCATAATCGTACAACTAGCAACACCATTAGCATAATAGTCATAATAATAATTAAATGCTACACAACAACTATAATCCATGTTTAACCAACTCTTCGCAGGGGAATGACTTCGCGAAACAAGTCATCGATGTTCATAACAACCGTTAGCGCCCAAACACGACTATGGTATGCTAACCCCTGAGGTGTTCCAAAAACGGCTATGGCATCACCCCCACGTGTTCCAAAAACGGTTATGGCATCACTTGATCAATGTGTGAGTAAAACACGGCTATTACTCACATTCGTGTGTACAAACACGGCTATGTGAAACAATTAATACGGGCAACAACGTGGGAGTAAAACACGGCTATTACTCACCACCATATGCACAAACACGGCTATGTGCATAATTATCAATTGGACAAAACGGCTATATCCCCCAACTATGGTCACAAAAATGGCTATGTGACACCATTAATTAATGTGTGCAAAAACGGCTATGCAACACCTCAATGGTCACAAAAACGGCTATGTGACTCATCGTCAAATAATAGCATTACAATAAATATATCGGGTCCCCAAATCTTAAGTCATATGTAGCGCACAAAATCCGGCTATTGTGTCACTATTCCCAAAGGTGTCCAAACGGCTATCGTGGCATCGATGTGCCCCAAAACCCGGCTATTGTGCACATCGCGCACAAGCAAATAAATTATATACATACATGTATAATTATTTCACTCACCTTGAAGTCTTGAAGAATACAAGCCAAATCCGTTGATCTGTCAATGAACGTACCTAATCCATTATCATAATAATAAACAACACAATTAGGGTGGATTACAAACCAACCCATATTGACACCTAGTGCAATATCGACCCGATTGCACTTCCAAGTACAAATCGTGTCCAAATTAACCAATAATCACTAACACAAGTGAGAATGATCCTAATATGCCAATTAAACCCAATCATAGGTGTTAAACACCTATCTTGCCCATAATGACACTTAAACCCTAATTTTGACCCAAAAGAGTCAACATCGCGCCATTAGCGAGTTTTGACACCAAAACATGTTTAACTCGGTTTTGTACTTCAACTTAATCCATTTTAAGTTTATAAACCTTATTAAATCGACAATTGGGTCATAATCATCACCAAACCCTAATTTTGACTCAAGTCAAAATTAGTCAACCCAAATTCACCTAAAGTGATCCCAACACTTCCATAATCACTAAACCTAGTGATTAAACTCAAGATTAAAGCCTAATCAAGGCCAAATCGTTAACCAACCCAAAACCCGCCAAGTGACAAGAATAACTAGTCACCATAAACCCATTTCATCATCTAAGAGGGTTTCACTACAAATCAAACTCAAACCCTAACTTGAATAGCAAATCTAACAAATGTAATTCGGAGTTTGAACTTACCAATACCACCAAAATGATGTCGTTGACGAGTAGAACAACTTTAAAACCCGAGCTTTGGTGAGAATCCAACTCATTCTTCTCCAAATCAAGCTATCTCTCACTAAAAGTGGGTTTCTCTCACTAGGGTTTGAAGAGAGTGTTTGTGTGGGTGAAATGTGATCCAAAATGATCAATGGATCAGTTTTGATGACCCCAAATCGACCCCTAGTGAAAAGACCAAAGTACCCCTCATTTAAACCTTTTAAAAAGGCTGAAAATTGCATCAGACGGGATCGGAGCGCCGCTCTAAATGTTGGAGCGCCGCTCCAACCTACAGGTCAGTTTTCAGAAACTTGTTTTGGCCATAACTTTTTGACCGTAGCTCCGTTTTCGATGAATCAAATATCGTTTGAAAAGTAATAAGATTTTCTTTCCAATGGTAAGGCTTTAAAACATCAACACAAACTTTATTTGGGGTTAAAAAGATACGTACACACCTTATCACTTCAGACAACGTCCAGTTTCCTTCGACGTTCGAGCAAGCAATACGTACTTGCTTCGTACACTTCATATACGCATCGTACACCATAAATACCTTATGTACCATAAATATTTGGGTCTTACAAATTATCATGTCTACATAATTCAATAATAATCCGCAGAACTTCTGTCTGCATAATAATTCATTCGAGGAATGTTTTGCTTGTGTCTATCTCGTCAAATATTTATAAAAACATTTCATGTACTCGCAGTTCAAAATATATTTCAAAAACATTTAATAAAGCAGTTGTAAAAACAGCGCATGTATTCTCAATCTCAAAAATGTAAAGAATAAAAGGGAATCAAATGAACTCACATAATGTATTTTGTAGTAAAAATACATATGACGATATTGAACAATGCAGGGTTGGCCTCGGATTCACGAACCTATATCATATATATATATATATATATATATATATATATATATATATATATATATATATATATATATATATTAACACATATAATTGCAATCAAACAAATTTTTATATATATATATATATATATATATATATATATATATATATATATATATATATATATATATATATATATATATATATATATATATATTTATTAGTGATATCATTTTATATTAATAACTTGTATGTTTCATAAATGTATTCATTTTATGTACTTTAAATAAATGAAAATATAGTTATATTATATGTATTAAGTATAGTTTTATATAACTAATAGTTACTTGATAAAATATTATTAATGTATAAAATAATAATAATAATGATAATAAAAGTAATAATGATAATAATAATACTAATAATAATAATAATAATAATAATAATAATAATAATAATAATAATAATAATAATTAATAGAAATGAATTACTACCTTAAAAGGGTTTTTTTTTTTAAAGGCTTTCAAAAGATATACCACTGCTCAGATTCGAACCCTCGACCTCTCGTTAACACAACTCAACATTAATCTGTCCCTCTGTTTCATCATTTCTGTTTTAGTTTCTCACTTATATTTATTTAACTCCTTGTACATTGGTATATAATCTGTAAGCCCAACAGAATAAAAGAGACTCGGCCCAACAGAATAGAAGAGACTCGGCCCAACAGAAGTGCACTCTCGGGCCACAGCAGTTTTAAAAGCTCAACACGTTTGAAGCCCAAGTTCAAAACCTTAGTAGTCCATCATGATCCGATAGAAAAAAAAATGCGCGTGCACTTGCCTTCTGACTTCACAATGAATAAAAAAAATAGTAGTTGTTGTAAATCTTCAATCCCTTACCGGTCCAACATAATAGCTGAATTCGTCAGCCCAACAAAACTGATCTGTTTCCATTTTCTGGTTGGTGTAAGCGAAAGAAAAAAAATAAGAGGCAGGAACTTAAATAAAAAAAAATGCAGGTCATCAATTTGTCATCATAGGATCCGGTTTTCTTCAGGTGGGGTATTTCTTTGTGAGTGTCGGCCACAAAGGGAAGTTGTATGTTGTCCACTTCTACACATGCTCCCCACTCAATTCCTATAACATGGCTGTAAAGTGTATTGAAACCACTTTTGGATGAGGGTTTCTTTTTGACGTGATGACAGCTACATATCTTCAACTTGTCCTACTTTTGATACATATAGTAATGATTCTTTTCCTTCCACTTCCATTTTATTTACCAATATTCCGCAAGTTTTCTTCATTTCAACATAGAGTTACATTTGTAAGTTTGTTTTGAGGGTTGTGTTTGATCATGGAAGAAACAGGAAACAAACGAGCTGATATAGCAGATTAATGGTGGTGATGTTTTCGATTGCAGCAGGAATTCATGGCGTTTTTAAAATGCTCTTTTTTTTTATAAAAAGAAGAAAGAGGTGGAGCTACGGTGGTGGTGATGTGGTTGTAGGTTGTCGAGTAGTTGCAGCAGATGTAGTTGATAGTCAAAGCTAAGGGGTATAAAATACTATTAAATTTTACAAGGAAATACTATTAAATACGATACAATTTTATACAAGATATTTATTTATTTAGAGAATGGATATACTTAAACCTTGCTACAACACTTATAGGCAGTGTACCTAATCGTACAGTAGTGTAGTTTTTAGTAAGTCCGGTTCGTTCCACAGGGAAAATCTTTAAACAAAGCTTAACGCTATATTAGTTTAATTTTATAAAAATACAAATATATATATAAGTAATATTATTATTATAAAGGGGGTTTTTACCGTTTAATGACCGGTTTGTCGATTTTAAAACTTTAGTCGCAGTTAAAACTAAATGTAAAATATTAAATAAATAAAAGACTTAATTTAAAGCGTAAAGTAAATAACGATAATGAAATTGCGAATAATAAAAGTGCGATAAAATAAACTTGCGATAATTAAAAAGTACGATAATTAAAAGTGCAATTAAATACAATAACAATAAATAAAAATGCGATAATTAGAAGTGCAATTAAATATAAAATAAAGGAAATTAAATATGAAATAAAAGAATTATGCTTATTTAAACTTCCGTAATCATGATGTTTGACGTGTTGATTTTAGTTTTATGCCCATGGGTTAATTGTCCTTTGTCCTGGATTATTTAATATGTCCGTCTGGTTTTTGTCCATAACAGTCCATCAGTCATAAATATAAAGTGCGAGTGTCCTCGTCAAATTATCCTTATACCCGAAGTTAAATATTCCAACTAATTGGGGACTTAAACTGTAACAAGATTTTAATACTTTTTTTAATAATTACACCAGGATGTCGACTGAATGTAACCCAAGGTTTTAATACTTTGTTAACCATTATGCCAAGTGTCCTTGTACATAATTTCACCCCTGTTTTAATAATTCTAGTGGCTATTAATCCATTCCCGCGTCCGGTTAAATGAACGATTATTCGTACATATAAATACCCCGCCCATCGTGTCCGATTGAGTGTATATGGTTATTTATAGGGACTTCCAATTGTAAATCTTTATATTAAAATTAACAAACTATCATTTAGTTAAACAAATATAAAGCCCATTAATAGCCCATAGTCTAATTTCCACAAGTGTCGTTCTTTTGTCCAAACCCCAATTATGGTACAAAGCCCAATTACCCAATTTTAGTAATTAGCCCAACATCATGATTACTTTGGATTAAATAAGCATAATAATAACTTAGCTACGAGACATTAATGTAAAAAGGTTGAACATAACTTACAATGATTAAAAATAGCGTAGCGTTACACGGACAAAATTTCAACTTACACCCTTACAACATTCGCTAACATACCCTTATTATTAGAATTAAAATTATAATTATAATTAAAATTAAAATATAAATATAAATATTTACGTATAGATATAGAGAGGATGGATATATATAGATATTTTTACGATCAAACTGCGTTTGCTTTTATAGGCATTTTCATTTTTTGGGGCTCCGGAGTCGCGGCATTTTTTGCCTTCAAACTCCGCGAGTCGCGGAGTTTGAAATTCTAGCTCACCAGCTTTGGCTTCTTTCTTGCCGATGATTTTAAATAATAATATAATATATATATAATTTTTAAGAATTATTTATATATTATATTATATTCATGTGCATAGTTGACTTGTAATTTTTAGTCCGTTGCGTCGAGCGTTGAGAGTTGACTCATGTCCCGGTTCCGGATTTTCGAACGTCCTTGCGTACTATTTTATATCTTGTACTTTGCATTTTGAATCTTGTACTCTTGTAATTTCGAGACGTTTCTTATCAATAATTGGAACCTCTTTGATTGTATTTTGTACTTTTGAGCTTTTTGGACCTTTGCGTCTTCAATTCATCGAATCTGTCTTTTGTCTTCACCTTTTATTATTTAAACGAATATCACTTTTAAATAGAACAATTGCAAATAAAAGCTTGTCTTTCTTGAGGAATAATGCTATGAAATATATGTTCGTTTTTAGCATTATCAAATATTCCCACACTTGAGCGTTGCTTGTCCTCAAGCAATATAGTCTTGAAATACTAGAATCACTTCTTTATTCTTCACACTTTGTACATCAGTGATTTCTATACGGCAGTATAAACAATGGTAGTAACGATATGGTTTACAGTCCCACATGACTATAAAATTTAGATCCATTAAGGAAATTGGATCTTTATGAAAACATTTGATCTTTTGAAAATTTTAATCTAGCTTTTACCCTAGATAAGTTTTCCGGAATAACCCTTCACCGGTGTTTGCAAAATATTTTTGTGGGTTTGGTGGGTTTCAGATTTGAAAATTTTAGCTCAAAACTTGCGGTTTTGTGTCACCCACTTGCTAACCTTGTATTAGGAAAGCAACACGTCCAGTATACTTGCTCCGTATATTGCCTTTCGGTAAACTACCGTCCGGTTGTAAAGGAAAGCGTTGAACAAGCAACTATTAAGGCAATGTCCCCTGACATGCTTTTAATTATGGTCTATAACGTGTCGGACGCAATTACTATCCTTGGTAGGAGCAATAGTAAAGCTCACCCTTATGATTTTTCGGTCTGGCACAAGGTCCTGTCTTTGACCATGCTATGCAACCACCGTTCTTACGGTTGACACCCGATTTGGTTCAGGTGACCTAATGAATTCCAGGTGAATTTCTAGGATTTTACATTCAAAGGTAATGAACGCATTGAAAATGGGTTTTCAGAAAACAAATCGGTTTATAATTTGATCAAAATATTTTCTCGTTCAAGCTCGAGTTTAGATATCATTGAATTCCATGAGTTTGAATTCTCAATCTTTAAGGTCAATCTCAAGGATTGAGTAATATCAGTCTTAAAAGCTGATTTTTGATCTTTAAGGAGATTATCCTTTCTGAGAATCTGATTCATTAGTCTTATCCAGCTAATTTGCACGGTGCCCCCCATTTTACGAGATAAATCCTTCTCATGGTTAGGATAAATCTGACCACTTGGCGACCCTGTTTTATGCTGAGGTCCGTGGATTTCCTGCTGATTTTAGTGATGACTTTTCTAGGTTTTTCGTCAACCTACAGCTGGTCTGGACGACAACTTCATGACCTAAATCAAGAAGCGCGTTTCTTTTTCGGAAGACTTTACTTCCTTTTAATGATGAAATTGATTCATCGTGTAGATCCATCTTTGTTACAGTAAATCGGGTAAAACAGTTAATTATCTTCCAAAACAAAAGTATTTTCAATTATTTGTACAAAAATATGTGACATATGTTTAAGATAACTTGGTGAATTTTCTCACACTTGGCTTTTATTTTCCTTTTTGTTCTCCTCTATTCCATTCTTAAATGAATTCTAACATTTTGATTTGTTTCTCAATTTATGTCCTTTCCAAGGTAACAATAATTTCGGTGTTAACACCTAGTTTTATCGTTCATAAATATGTATAAACATGATTTTGAGTTCATTTAATTGAAAATTTTGAAAAATTTTACTAGAATTGGGTAGTCAGTATATAAGACTAGGGCTGTTCTTTATTATCAGAGAGCACTAGATTCTAATACAACTACTACTTTACTAGTATTTCTAATGGTAACCAAGTGTATAAAGTAAAAATTTTAAAATCCGAAAGAATTTAACCCCTTCCCACACTTAAGATCTTGCAATGCCCTCATTTGCAAGAAATCAGTAACAATTTAAATTATTGAGGGTGATTTGTGTGAAAATGATTAAATTTTACCAAAGTTTCCAAACATATTGGCGTTTGTTTGCTGAATGATAAATGGTGCATATCATTTGTTCATTTCGTCTTGTTGTTATATCACATTTATTTTGCATCTTGTCGTCAAAATTAGTTGCTTTTGCTGAACTTAATGCCAGTCTTTGAAAATGCGTTGTTTTACCCTGTTGTGTACATAAGATAAACTGCAAACATATATACATATTTTTGAAGTTTGGTATATTACCCCACATTCAAACATTATTAAAATCTAAAAATAAAAATTTGTAAATTATAAAAACTAATACAATTCCAACATAAGTATTAAATGTATCAACATTACAAATTATAAAATAAATAAAACTAAGTAGACTAGGGATGATACTGATACCAGTAGGGGTTCCATGCATAACCATATGTGTTATAAAATGCTTCGGCTGGGTTATACGTAGGATACGGTGGTTGGATCTCTATAGACCAGGGAGGAAATACGGGCGATGGAGTAGGAATATAGTTTCTACCTATTTGTTGGCAATAAGCTATGATTTGGTTTTGATGAACTTGCCAATCTTCAAATGCTCGATGTCTAGCATTTTCGTACTCTTGTGAAGCTATAAACCTTTGCATTTCTGTCATTTCATTTCCCCCTCCCACATTACCTTGCTGTTGGTTTCTCTCAACCTGTGGATGTCTACCATGGTATTGTACTGCGACGTTATTTCGCCTCTTCAAAACCTTCGCACCATGGTATACATTTAAACCTATTGTATCGCGGGGTTCTGGTTCTTCGACTAATAATCCCCCCCCCCCCGACTTATATCCACACCGAGATATTCAGCAATCAAAGTAATAAATATACCACCTCCTATTATGCTATGCGGTCTCATCCCCCTAACCATAGCTGATAAATAATAACCCACACAATAAGGTATACTTACAGTGCTTTGTGGGTCTCGAATACACATGTGGTAAAACAAATCCTATTCATTTACCTTTTCCTTATTCTTACCTCGTTGTGTAATTGAATTGGCTAAAAACCTATGAATTACTCTTAACTCTGCTCTATCTATATGCAAATAAGAGTAATTTCCCCCTTTAAATCGGTGATGGCTAGTCATTTGACTCCATACACCATGTGTATCAAAATTTTCGTCTATCTTTCTACCATTTAGTATCAACCCTCTACAATCGGCAGATGCTAACTCCTCAGGCGTATATATACGTAAAGCCTGAGCCATGTCTAGTAGAGACATGTGGCGCATCGAACCTCCTAACAAAAATCTAATAAAAGATCGATCGGTTAAACTAACTACCCGATCATTTATTTCTATACTACACAACAATTCTTCACACCATACTTTATATACAGGTCTACGCATGCTGAATAATCGTACCCGATCGTTAAAAGTAGAATTACCATACCTCTGTGTAAGTAATTCTCTAATTGGCCCAGCTAATTCTACAGCTTCTAACGGTGCCCATTCTATTACCCTAGGTACTTCAACAGCTTTAGAATGAAGAGTATGCAAACCCCTTTGGTATTTTGGATAATCTATCCAACGTCTGTCAAATCTCAAGTTCGGGTGCAAATCTTCCAAGTGCATATCTGAAAATGTCATGACTGGATGAGGTATATCTTGTTTGTAGTAGTTATAAACCTCCTGTTGTTCCGTATTCTCAGCAGGAGCATTGTGAGCTTGGGATGAAGATTCACCCCTTTCAGTCTGCAAAACACATCAAACACAATTTTTGTGCATCCAAATATGCATTAGTGTCAGCAAAATCATCAATCAAAATAATTACAATGACATGTTCAATTTATATCAAACATAAGCTCATTTTCATATTTTTATCAAATTTACACTTTTTCAAATAAGCATATACGAAAATGTTCACCAAGTTCATAAGCATTCAACTCAAATAACATGTCAAAATAATCATTACTAGCAATTAAACAAGTTTCAAATGGCATTATCTCTTAAAAATCAAGTTCATGAATTTTAGACTTGAAAAAGTCCACTTTAATTCTCAAAATCATGTTTAGGCTCAAAGTTTGGATCATTTAACTACCTAAATATGTTACACTACTTAATTTAGCAACAATTCATGACAAAAATCGGCCATAACCTGTTTATATCAAAAAGCCCCAAATTGCTCAAGAACACAAAACCTAAATTACTCAAAATTTGAAGTTTAAGGCTTCTAATCATGTTAAATAACATCAATCTAGGTTATACAAGCATAATACATAAACAATTTAAGCATAATTACACTAAAAAGCATCAAAATCGAATTGGGTATAAAATTGCTCAAGAACACTAATTTTCAGATTAAATGGTGTTTAGGTGTAGAAATTTACCGTTTTTCTTGAGTAATTCCTTGATAGCATCCTTCTCAACATGATTTTAGTAAAAGATTTGATGAAAAACGGCTAAAAATTACGAATTTCGGAGTGTTTGTGTGTGTATTTTCGGGTGTTTTTTCGCAGTTTTTGTGGTGTGGGGATGGGGACTGATCAGTTCAGCTCGTTATATTTTTTTCTGGATTTTAGTCCCTCCGCGAGCCGCGGCAAATTTACCCTTCAAACTCCGCGAGTGGAGGAGTTTGTATTTTTTTTTTTTAACATCTTATACTAATTAAAACAATTAAGTAATTAATTTTAAAATTTTGTTTCCCTTGTTATTTAGGACGAGGTCGTTTCGGAACGATGTCCTAGTCCGTCCCTCGACAAAATTTCAAAATTTGTCTTTTTCAAGCGATTGTTTTAAAAGCTTAGATTTTTGGGTTTTTTTTTAATGTTTTTGGCATACTTTAATTCAATAAGATTAAAAATAATGATAATAAAAGTTCTCGTCCCTTCCTCGGGTAAAGCAATTTCGGTTCAAAGACCTAGTCTTCAACTTACGACGAATTTTAAAAATCATATTTTTAACTTAGTGACATAAAGTAAATTTTTGTTTTTAAATTCACACAACTTAAATTTAAAAATGCATAAAATTAAAAATTTACACCAAACTTAATTAAAAATGCATAATATTAAAAATTCACACCAAACTTATATTATATTTTTGTTTTTATACATACAAACTTATATTAAAAATATTAATTTTTCAAATATTGATAAACTTAAATATATTGATTTTACAGAGTTCACAATATTAATTTAAGATTTATATATTAATTTTAAAAACATGGTAAAAATAAAATTAAAAATCTTTTTGGTCTTTTATCCCACTTTAATCAATCAAATATTATCAAAAATATGCGCCCCTCTTTTCGGTAAAGTAATTTCGGTTCCATGACCTAATTTAACTCATGACGAATTTTTGAAATATTTTGGGTTGATTGATTAAAGATATTTATATCTTAAGAATAAACGTTAAATTTCGCAGTGATGTAATAAATTTTTGAATGATATCAATAATTTCGGTCGCCAAACCTAATTTTATTCAATACCAATTTAATACTTTATAGCGAACAAATTAGCGTTTATTATCAAAAGGTTAAAAATAAAAATAAAAATAAAAATAAAAACTGTACAGACTTACCTGTGAGATAGTATTCTTAGTTATATGATCTATCCCATTCATAAGATAGTCGGTTTAATTGATTTTCCATGGCTACATAGGCGTAACCTCGAGCATCCAGTGTTTTTTCTTCTAAACATATGAACGGTCCGTCTCTGCATAAAGTAACAAATTCGGTATTTGAATAGGTTTGATTATTTGAACATTTACCTCCATGTGACCATTTTCCGCATTTGTGACATCTTTCTAGGTGTCGTGCTCTTCTTTTCGCTGCGGATTTTGATTTTCCTTTACTAAATTGTAACTTATTATCTTCGCACCTGGATTCTTTTCTTACTCCTTCCAATCTTTCTCTGATTACTGATACTATTTCACTCGAAAGTGTGTCATTATTACGTTTAGTGATCAAAGCGTGTAGCATTAAACCATGGTTTAGTTCACAGGAAGTCTTCATTTCGTAAAAACCTAAAAAAATAAAAATTCAGAATGGGGGGAGAAGACTAGTTCTTTATGGTCTGCTAGGGAAAGACCATTCGGGTTCCATTTTCGAGAACTACACGAAAACAGAAAATCTAACTCTAACAGAAATACATATTATCCTTTAAAAGACTTGATTCTCCCCACACTTAGTTAGCTGTGGTATCGAAATTGTGATTAACTTCGTTGTCGACTTCCATCGGACTGTCTATGTAGTGTTTAACTCTGTGACCATTAACCTTAAATTCAATTCCATTTGAATTTATTAATTCTATCGTTCCGTATGGGAAAACTCTTTTGACTATGAATGGTCCAGACCATCTTGATTTTAATTTTCCAGGAAATAGCTTGAATCGTGAATTAAAAAGAAGAACTCTGTCTCCTTCTTTAAATTCTTTTGAACTTCTGATTCTTTTATCATGCCATTTCTTCGTTCTTTCCTTATAGATTAACGAATTTTCGTATGCTTCATTTCTTAATTCTTCTAATTCGTTTAGTTGACTTAATCGTAGACTTCCGGCTTCATGTAAATCAAGATTACATGTCTTCAAAGCCCAAAATGCTTTGTGTTCAATTTCTACAGGAAGATGACATGCTTTTTCGTAGACGAGTTTAAAAGGTGTGGTTCCAATTGGAGTTTTGTAGGCTGTTCTAAAAGCCCAGAGTGCATCATCCAATTTAATGGACCATTCCTTCGGATTTGATCCTACGGTTTTCTCTAGAATACGTTTTAAAGCTCGGTTGGTATTTTCAACTTGTCCACTTATTTGTGGATGATAAACGGTGGAGATTTTGTGAGTTACTCCATATCTTTTAAGAACTTTCTCAAGTTGATTGTTACAGAAATGAGTTCTCCGATCACTTATTAAAGCTTTCGGTGTTCCAAACCTTGCAGAAAGACATTTTAAAAAGTTGACTACAACTCGTGCATCGTTAGTTGGGAGAGCTTGTGCTTCCGCCCATTTAGATACATAATCAATGGCTACGAGAATATATAGATTATTATGAGATTTTGGAAATGGACTCATAAAGTCAATACCCCAAATGTCAAATACTTCACATACTTGAATGATATTTTGTGGCATTTCATCACGTTGACTTATTTTTCCGGCCCTTTGACAAGCATCACAGGATTTGCAAAGAAGGTGTGCGTCTTTGTAAATTGTAGGCCAATAGAATCCAGCATCATAAACTTTTCTTGCTGTTAGTTGAGGCCCATAGTGCCCTCCTGTTGGTCCTGTGTGACAATGGTTTAAAATTTTACTAGCTTCATCTCCAAATACACATCGGCGTATTATTCCATCGGGGCAACTTTTAAACAAATGTGGATCTTCCCAGAAATAGTGTTTTATATCACTGAAGAATTTCTTTCGTTTTTGCTACGATAATCCTTTTTCAAGGAATCCACATACTAAGTAGTTTGCATAGTCTGCAAACCATGGAATTTCATTATAATCTATCTTCAATATATATTCATCAGGAAAGTTGTCTTGTATGGCCGATTCATTTAGAACTTCTAATTCGGGATTTTCAAGACGAGAAAGATGACCGGCGGCGTGATTTTCTGCTCCTCTTTTATCTCGGATTTCAATATCAAATTCTTGTAAGAGTAAGATCCAACGGATTAATCTTGGTTTGGCATCTTGTTTCGAAAATAGGTATCTAAGAGCAGAATGGTCGGTATAGACCACCGTTTTAGCTAGAACGAGATATGATCGAAATTTTTCAAAAGCAAAGACAATAGCAAGGATTTCTTTTTCAGTAGTTGTATAATCTATTTGTGCTCCTTGTAACGTCTTACTAGCATAATATATAGGTTGAAATCGTTTTTCAATCCTTTGTCCTAAAACGGCTCCCATTGCAAAATCACTTGCATCGCACATAAGTTCAAACGGTAGATTCCAATTTGGTGTTATCATGATCGGTGCATTAGTGAGTTTCTCTTTAAGAATATTAAAAGATTTGATACATTCACCTGAAAAGATGAATGGAGCATCCTTTTCTAGGAGTTTATTCATAGGAGTGGCAATTTTAGAAAAGTCTTTTATGAAACGTCGGTAAAAACCGGCATGCCCTAGAAAACTCCTAACTCCTCTAACATTGGTGGGATGTGGAAGTTTAGCAATTACATCTACTTTAGCTCTATCCATTTCAATTCCTTCTTTTGAAATTTTATGTCCAAGAACGATGCCTTCTTTAACCATGAAATGGCATTTCTCCCAATTAAGTACTAGATTTGATTATTCGCATCTAATAAGCATTCGTTCCAGATTAACTAGACATGATTCAAATGTATCACCGAAGACTGAAAATTCATCCATGAAAACTTCCATGCATTCTTCTATCATGTCTTGAAAAATCGCCATCATACACCTTTGAAAGGTTGCAGGGGCGTTGCTAAGTCCAAATGGCATGCGTTTGTAAGCAAAAGTACCATAAGGGCACGTGAACGTGGTTTTCTCTTGATCTTCGGGTGCTATTGGAATTTGAAAATATCCGGAAAATCCATCTAGAAAACAATAGTAACTGTTTCCGGCTAGCCTTTCCAAAATTTGATCAATGAAAGGTAAGGGAAAGTGATCTTTTCTGGTGGCGTCATTTAATTTTCTATAATCAATACATACACGCCATCCTGTTACAGTCCTAGTAGGAATAAGCTCATTTTTTTCATTTGTAATGAAAGTTATGCCACCCTTCTTAGGCACGCATTGAACTGGACTTACCCATGGACTATCAGAAATTGGATAAATTAAACCTGCATCTAGCAGTTTAATTATTTCTTTTTTTAACAACATTTTGCATATTAGGATTTAGTCTTCGTTGGCGTTGCACATACGTTTTATGACCTTCTTCCATAAGGATTTTATGTGTGCAATACGAAGGACTTATTCCTTTAATATCATGAATCTTCCATGCAATGGCTGGTTTATGAGCTTTCAACACAGAAATGAGTTGAGATTTCTCATTTTTAGTAAGAGAAGACGATATTATTACAGGTAATTCAGATTCACCATGTAAATAAGCGTATTCCAAATGGTTTGGAAGTGGCTTTAATTCTAATGTCGGTGGTTCTTCTATCGATGATTTATATAGATATCTGTCTTCTTCTTTTAGCATTTGAATTTCTTCTGTTGTTGGTTCATATCCATTAGCTATAAGTGTAGCTAACATTTCAGCTTCATCAATTTGTTCAGTTCCTTCTCCTAAAGAACATTCTCCTGTTCCTTGTAATTCTGGAAATTCTTCTAACAATTCTGCATGTGAATCTATAGTTTGAATATAATAACATGTATCATCTGCAGATTCTGGTTATTGCATTGCTCTATCACTTGAAAAGGTAACACTCTCGTCCTCTATACTTAGGGTCAATTTCTTACCGAACACGTCTATCATTGCTTTAGCCGTGTTTAAGAATGGTCTTCCTAATATGAGAGGAACTTGCGAATCTTCTTCCATGTCCAGAACAACAAAATCTACTGGAAATACTAAAGTACCAACTTTAACTAGCATGTTCTCCATTATCCCTCTAGGATATTTTATTGATCGATCGGCTAGTTGTATGCTTATTCTTGTTGGTTTCAATTCTCCAAGGTCTAGTTTAGCGTATAGTGAATACGGCATTAAATTTATACTAGCACCTAAGTCTGCCAATGCTTCTATTGAACTAAGACTACCCAGAAAACATGGAATTGTGAAACTTCCTGGATCAGATAATTTTTCTGGTATCTTATTCAACAGCACTGCTGAATAATTAGCGTTCATAGTAACAGCCGAGAGTTCTTCCATTTTCTTTCTATTCGTGATCAGATCTTTCAAGAATTTAGCATATCTAGGCATTCCTGAAATCACATCAATGAAAGGAAGATTTACATTTATCTGTTTAAACATATCCAAGAATTTGGATTGCTCGGCTTCAAGTTTCTCTTTCTTCATTTTACTCGGGTAAGGAAGTGGTGGTTGGTATGGTTTAACATAAGGTTTAGCCTTAACTGTGTTATCTTTATTAACCTTTTCAACTACCGGTTCTTTTTCCTTATCTTGTTCAGATTGTGGTTCTTGTGGAGTAGGAATAGCTTCATCAGAAGTTACAGGTATTTCAGGTGGTTTAAGTGTTGTACCACTTCTTGTGGTAATGGCTTTAGCTGTTTCATTCCGGGGGTTAGCATTTGTATCACTAGGTAAACTTCCCGGTTTTCTTTCACCTATTAACCTTGCTAGGTTACTTACTTCTTGTTCCAAGTTTTGAATAAAAGCTTGTTGATTTCTAAATGCTTGAGCATTTTGTTCATTAGTTTGTTTTTGAGATGTGAAAAACTGCGTTTGAGTTTCAACTAGCTTCGTCATCATATCTTCTAAATTCGGCTTTTTATCATCGGTTTGTGATGGTTTGTTTTGAAAATCAGGTCTTTGCTGATTGTAAGTATTATTAGATACTTGTTGATTGCTAGGACCTTGTTGGTTGTTGTATGGAATATTTCGGTTATAGTTCTGATTTTGATTGTAAATAGGTCTTGGCGGTTGATAATTATTCTGATAATTATTTCCAGGCCTTTGGTTTAGATATGAAACATTCTCTCTTTGTTCCATTGTTAATTCAATACCGAGACAATCTTTTGTCAAATGTGGTCCTCCACACTGCTCACAACTAATTCGTATTGAGTGGATATCTTTAGTCATCTTTTCCATTCGTCTCTCGACAGCATCTATCTTTGCAGAAATGGAATCTAAGTCATGGCTAGAATCGGCTCTAGCTGCTTTAGATGATCTAACGATATCTTTTTCTTGGTGCCACTCATGTGAGTGGGAAGCAGTGTTATCAATAATTTTGTAAGCAACAGTTTCTGTTTTCTTCATAATAGAACCACCAGCTGCTATATCAATGTCTTTCCTTGTAGTGATGTCGCATCCTTGGTAGAATATTTGTACTATTTGACAGGTGTCTAAACCATGTTGCGGACATCCTCTTAATAACTTTCCAAATCTTGTCCACGCCTCATATAGAGTTTCATTCGGTTTATGTGTGAACGTAACAATTTCTGCTTGAAGTCTTAAGGCTTTAGATGCCGGAAAGAATTGTTTAAGAAATTTTTCAACTAAAACGTCCCATGTATCGATCGCCCCTTCAGGTAACGATTCCAACCAATCTTTGGCTGCTCCCTTTAAAGTCCAGGAAAATAACATGAGATATATCTGTTCATCCTCAACTTCTCTTATTTTAAATAGAGTGCAGATCCTATTAAAGGTGCGAAGATGTTCATTTAGATCTTTCTTCGGCGCACCACTAAATTGGCATTGATTAGTCACCATATGTAGAATTTGTCCTTTGATTTCATAATCTGGCGCATTAATGTCTGGATGAGTAATTGCGTGACCTTGGCCAGTGCGTTTAGCTCTCATTCGGTCTTCCATACTTAAAGGTTCCAGATTCTCCATAATTGAATTTGTTGAATCTGAATCACTAGAGGATTCTGATTTAATGGTTCGTTCCTCAACAATCTCTGTTTGAATGATTGGTGGTTCCGGAGGAAAATTTAATGGTTCAGGATCTATGAATCGTGCCTGAATATTCTCCGGATTCTCAATTGTGAGGTCGGGTTCAAAAAATTGATTTTCGGAAATTTGAATTGGAGTACTTGGTCGACTGGATGACGATTCTAAAGAAAAATCAACGGCGGTAATATTTGCTAAATGTCTTGATCTAGTTACAGGTGGTGAACGTACAAAAGGTGGTAAACGTCTTGCTCGGTGCATTCACTGAATATCCTATTAGTTTTTAAAAGGAAAGAAAAATTATATAAGTTATCCAATTAATAGACTTTTCTGATTTTGCCCACGTTTCGAATAGCCAAAAGATGCAGCAGAGGAGCAGGATTCGTTTGGTCTCAATATAATTGAGGACTGTTTGGCTCCAATAACCCAGTCCACGTACAAATCCAACTATTACTACGAACCAGAAAATTTTGATGTCTATCAATTTAACCACTTAAAATAAATTTTCGTAATTTTAAGAAATTTAGATAAGAAGTAGAATAAAAATCTATGTCCTAAAACTAGAATTGCGAGAAATAAGAAAGAAAAAGAGTGCGTCGAAAAAGGTCGAAAAAGAAAAGGGTTGAAAAATAAAAGGCGACGAAAAATAAGAAATAATAAAAAAAATGACTTATAGAACTTAAAAACACTCGACTAACCCAACCTTATTACTATCACTAACTTAAAATTATAATCGCAAATTGAGATTACTAATTGGAATGATAATTGATACATAGGTAAAAGGTGTCTAAAAATATTAAAGCTTACAAGCAAAACTATATCCCAAATGGCAATAACTTAAAAAGAAACTAAAACTAAAAAAGGCGTCGCAAAATTCTAAAGCACCTAAATCTTAGTCTAAAGAAAAAGCACTTAAGGGATTTTACGGCAAGGCCTAAAAATCTAGAAGTAAAAATAACTATGGCAAAAACTATGTTTAAAACTAAATATGAACGAAAAACACAAATATTACGCTAAAACAATTAAAAAGGGACAAAATATAAAAATATACTAAAAGTTGTAAAAAGTACAATTTTTATAAAAAATATTATTTTTATATTATTTATTTTATAAAACTATTAATTTTGTAAATTAATTAAACTAATTAAACTAAATATACAAAATAATAATAAAAACTAAAAACTAATTAAAAACTAAAAACCTAATTAGGGTTTTAATTAAAAAAATAATAATAATAATTACTCCGTAATGATGCAGTTAGGGTTTCTGTGTACCCGTGTCAGGGCTGCTCCACGAGTCGCGGTGACACCTGGCAAAAAACTCCGCAAGTCGCGGGGCTTAAAAATTCAAATGAGGCAGGCTGTTTCGTTCGACAGGTTTAATTTTATTTAAATATATTTTTTTTCCTGTTCTTAATATTTATATAAAATATTTATAAAAAACTAAATAAAACTTATATTTAAAAAAAATAAGATACTTTATAATTTTATAAAAATCTTAAAAATAGATTTATATATATATATATATATATATATATATATATATATATATATATATATATATATATATATATATATATATATATATATATATATATATTGATTTTTTTATTTTATGTTTTAAATAAAAACAAAATATTTAAATAAAACTTATATTTTTATAAAATAAAAATAAAGAAACTTTATAAAACTTAAATATTTAACAAACTCTTAAAAATATTTATATTTTTGTTTTCTTTTTATGTTTTCGAATAATTAACACGTATTTTTACAAAAGCGTATTTTTTATAAAAGTAAACTAAAAATGAAAATCTTTTTTTTTTTTTAATATTTAGCGTTGCGCTTTCGGCGTTTAAGTTCCCCGGCAGCGGCGCCAAAAATACTTGATAGTCAAAGCTAAGGGGTATAAAATACTATTAAATTTTACAAGGAAATACTATTAAATACGATACAATTTTATACAAGATATTTATTTATTTAGAGAATGGATATACTTAAACCTTGCTACAACACTTATAGGCAGTGTACCTAATCGTACAGTAGTGTAGTTTTTAGTAAGTCCGGTTCGTTCCACAGGGAAAATCTTTAAACAAAGCTTAACGCTATATTAGTTTAATTTTATAAAAATACAAATATATATATAAGTAATATTATTATTATAAAGGGGAGTTTTTACCGTTTACTGACCGGTTTGTCGATTTTAAAACTTTAGTCGCAGTTAAAACCAAATGTAAAATATTAAATAAATAAAAGACTTAATTTAAAGCGTAAAGTAAATAACTATAATGAAATTGCGAATAATAAAAGTGCGATAAAATAAACTTGCGATAATTAAAAAGTACGATAATTAAAAGTGCAATTAAATACAATAACAATAAATAAAAATGCGATAATTAGAAGTGCAATTAAATATAAAATAAAGGAAATTAAATATGAAATAAAAGAATTATGCTTATTTAAACTTCCGTAATCATGATGTTTGACGTGTTGATTTTAGTTTTATGCCCATGGGTTAATTGTCCTTTGTCCTGGATTATTTAATATGTCCGTCAGGTTTTTGTCCATAACAGTCCATCAGTCATAAATATAAATTGCGAGTGTCCTCGTCAAATTATCCTTATACCCGAAGTTAAATATTCCAACTAATTGGGGACTTAAACTGTAACAAGATTTTAATACTTTGTTTAATAATTACACCAGGATGTCGACCGAATGTAATCCAAGGTTTTAATACTTTGTTAACCATTATGCCAAGTGTCCTTGTACATAATTTCACCCCTGTTTTAATAATTCTAGTGGCTATTAATCCATTCCTGTGTCCAGTTAAATGAAAGATTATTCGTACATATAAATACCCCGCCCATCGTGTCCGATTGAGTGTATATGGTTATTTATAGGGACGTCCAATTGTAAATCTTTATATTAAAATTAACAAACTATCATTTAGTTAAACAAATATAAAGCCCATTAATAGCCTATAGTCTAATTTCCACAAGTGTCGTTCTTTTGTCCAAACCCCAATTATGGTACAAAGCTCAATTACCCAATTTTAGTAATTAGCCCAACATCATGATTACTTTGGATTAAATAAGCATAATAATAACTTAGCTACGAGACATTAATGTAAAAAGGTTGAACATAAATTACAATGATTAAAAATAGCGTAGCGTTACACGGACAGAATATCGACTTACACCCTTACAACATTCGCTAACATACCCTTATTATTAGAATTAAAATTAAAATTAAAATTAAAATTAAAATATAAATATAAATATTTACGTATAGATATAGAGAGGATGGATATATATAGATATTTTTACGATCAAACTGCGTTTGCTTTTATAGGCATTTTCATTTTTTGGGGCTCCGCGAGTCGCGGCATTTTTTGCCTTCAAACTCCGCGAGTCGCGGAGTTTGAAATTCCAGCTCACCAGCTTTGGCTTCTTTCTTGCCGACGATTTTAAATATTAATATAATATATATATAATTTTTAAGAATTATTTATATATTATATTATATTCATGTGCATAGTTGACTTGTAATTTTTAGTCCGTTGCGTCGAGCGTTGAGAGTTGACTCATGTCCCGGTTCCGGATTTTCGAACGTCCTTGCGTACTATTTTATATCTTGTACTTTGCGTTTTGAATCTTGTACTCTTGTAATTTCGAGACGTTTCTTATCAATAATTGGAACCTCTTTGATTGTATTTTGTACTTTTGAGCTTTTTGGACCTTTGCGTCTTCAATTCGTCGAATCTGTCTTTTGTCTTCACCTTTTATTATTTAAACGAATATCACTTTTAAATAGAACAATTGCAACTAAAAGCTTGTCTTTCTTGAGGAATAATGCTATGAAATATATGTTCGTTTTTAGCATTATCAGTAGTGAAAAGAAAAAAATATAAAGCAGTAACCGTGGTTATGTTTCGAATAAACAAGAAAGAAAAGAAAGAAGAAACGCAGGTGGTTTTGATGGGGGTTCGTTGATGGTTCGTTCAGTGCAAACAGAAACATTGAGCCATAGAAGTAGCTACAAACGAGAAAAGAATTGCAGCAGTAGTGGGCTGTAGAATGGTGATTTCTTGGTCATAAATAGAAGAAAAGATGGTGGTTGTGATGGTGAGGGTCGATGGTGGTGATGGAGTAGTGGCCTGCGATGTGTATGGTGGCGGTTTTGGTGGTAGTTATCGATGGTTGTTCATAGTGGTAGTATAGATTTCTTGATATGGAAACAGAAACATATAATGACAAGAGGGATGGTAATGGTGGTTATGTGGTAGTGTTGTTCACTTGTTGCGAACAGAAAATAACAATAGCAATTAACAATGGGTTTGAGATGGGTTTTCAAAGGTGGTGAGGTGATCAATAGTGGTTGTAGAGTGGAGGTCGATGGTAGCCGGTTGTCTAGGAGAAAGAAGGAGAAGAACTCAAAAATATATGGTGGGTTTGTAAATGAAGAGGACACAGATATACATAATATATATCCCTTGTATCTATGTGAATGATAAACAAAGAAGATATAATATTTCAAGTGGTTACATAACTTTAATAATATCAATTCCAATTAATCAATCATAACTCACGGATCATTCAAAATTCGTAAAGTAATAATAATAATATAATAATAATTATAATAATATTTAAAAATATAAACGTGTGAATATATTAGCCGTCGTCTACTATTCCTTTCACGGACTGGAGTTCGTGTTCCGTTGATCATCAGTGGCGGATAAAAAGTCTTCAGAAAAATCCCATAATTTTAAATTAATTATATTTATTTATTTTGGTCATTATGGTATAAAATTCGATCCTCAATTTGTTAGATAAAAATTACATCATCTGTCCCTCTCAATTCTGGTTAAAATATAAAAAGTGTTAAAATTTATTATTTAGCTTCTAAATATATTTTTAATAGGCCTATGATTCATATAACTCATTTTCGGATCACCGTTTATCTTAAAATTATATAAGTTTGAATTTAACTTACTTAATATCGATTGGCTGACAAACGAGTGCTATTATCGTTTACTAAATAAATTCGAAACCATATAAATATACATTCAATATACGTTACATATATATATAGATTTATTTTAATAATAATATCACATATTATTTTATTTACATAATTAATTAACTCATATAATATTTTAATTTATAATAATTATATATATATATATATATATATATATATATATATATATATATATATATATATATATATATATATATTACAAATAGTGGTTCGTGAATCGTCGGGAATAGTCGAAAGGTAATTGAATATATGAAACAATTCAGAATTTTTGAGACTCAACATTACAGACTTTGCTTATCGTGTCGGAAACATATAAAGATTAAGTTTAAATTTGGTCGGAAATTTCCGGGTCATCACATATATATGATTACGTTTTTATGGACAATAGTCGGATACCCGACCCGACCCCGTTGACGTTGACTATAACAAAAATTGAATTTTGGTCAAACTTAACCAATACTTTGTTTAATCGTTATAACTTTCTTTTATACTTATATCTCACAGGAAACTTGACTACTTGACTCACATGCTATATAATCGAGTCGTAACGAGCCATATGACTAATTTAACACATTTCGACCGACCTTGTGTCTTACCCGGTATTGATACAACTTACTTGTTTAGGTCAAGACTAAACAACTTTCATTGCACAACGTTTAAAATGAAGTACTTTGGCGTGCAACTACGGTGAGATCATAGTCCCATCTTTTCAACAACTTATACTCTTTTAAATTGTGGGATGAGAAACATATACGTTTTATACTTTTACGCTTTGAACACAAGTACGAAAACAAACATTCTACGTACGAGTTAGAACAAAAGCCTCAATTCAATTATCATTAGTTACACTTGTAGGGTGTAAGCGAGAACTTATGTTGTGTGGATCCATACGGGTTTGACGAACACTCATTCGGACGGTTCGCTACCGTTGGCGGATGAAATATATTTTCGGGTATAGTGTAGGTTCTAACACTATGATAACGGGGTTCGTATACAGTTAAGTCTTGATAATTGGGTGCTCGTGATACAACAACTTTTGAAATGTAAACGATTTGGATAATCAACGTTATGGAAATACTAAATCTTGTGGTTCAAAAACAACGTTTACAATTACACCAATGATTTCACCAACGTTTTTTTTTTTCGTTGACAGTTTTCTATATGTTTCACAGGTTCTTGATTGGCTACTTGATACATGCTTCCGCGTACACTTTGATTACTTGCTTGGGGTCAAGCATACATGCATACGTTATTGATAGCATCCGTGATTTTCAACTTATATTATGTCGTAAATTATTTCATTGATACTTTATAACTTTTGTAAACTTAAACTTGTTGTCGAACATGTTGGTAAACTTAAAACTTTGCAAGTCCTACACGTTTCAAATGAATGCGACATAATTTTGGTCAACACGTCTCATCTAGGGACTATGACCACGTAACGGGACCTAAGTTAACGGCGCCGTCAGTAGCAATTTTGGCGGGTCGTTACAGTGTGAAAGGAGAAAACGACATCTTACATAATAAACGGCTTACCAAACCAAGATTCAACTGTTTAATCACTAGAAGGAAAAAATTCTTCTAGACTTTCTTCCAAAAGAGTCCGGATTCCCTCCCAAAACCTTAGCCTTACAATAATCCACAGCATCAAAACAACTATCGTCGGATCAACATCTTTGCTAGCATGAAAATCTTTCCATTTTTCAATCCCAATTCGTTAAGCATTAGAAGTTAAGTTTTAATTTTTTTGCTATCTAATCTTTGCTTTATTGAATCGCTCATGTTATCA
Source organism: Rutidosis leptorrhynchoides (assembly GCF_046630445.1). NCBI lineage: Eukaryota > Viridiplantae > Streptophyta > Magnoliopsida > Asterales > Asteraceae > Rutidosis > Rutidosis leptorrhynchoides. The sequence goes on along the minus strand of NC_092335.1, from coordinate 678,891,990 downwards.
TTAGTTTTGGGCATTTTGTTACCGTCTTTTTTTTATGAACGAACGTACATCATAGTGTGTATATCGTTTGCTTTTGGATTTATAATAAGGGGGTTGATAAGTTAATAGCACATTTTTTTTTTTAATTAATTCAATGGAATTTCTTTCACAACCTCATCGAGTAGGCTTTCTGGGATATTCGGTCACATTCGGGTCGAAAAGTCAACCGAAATGGAACAACAAAGGTTGTCCTTACTTGGTGATTACAAGCTCTGTTGGCTCTGTTGAGTTTTATTGTATTGTTCACTGTTTTATGTTGGATTATTATATTTGATGTTGCTAGGCCTTTTAATGCTGAGATCAGTGTTAATGTTAGTTAAGTTCACTACAATTTAGTGAAGTTGCAAATGGATTTAGTGTTACTAATCTTTTTCAAGCCATGTCATTAACATTACAAAGTTTGTTACTTAATAGATTTGAATTGTGTGGATGATTTTGATTCATAGATAGTCACATGCCGTATGCCTTTGGTGTGAAGTGTGAGTTTAATTTGAAGATCATCGTGTTATAATGCTTAAAGATTGAATCTTTTTCAAACCCACATTATTAAAACGGTAAAGTTTCTTACTTTTTTGAACTGGAATCTTCATTTGAGTTTCAATTTGATTCTTAGATAGTATGGTTTCAGTTTTAAACCAAATTTTGCACATTGTATAGGATAGTATACTTAGAGATTGTACTATGTAAACCTATGATTCATCGTTTATGCTCAAATTACTGATATAACAAATATGTATTCATGTAGGATGGCTCAAACAGTACCGGTTGCTGACCAGAAACCCGGTGACAGGAACAAGATGATACTTTGTGTCTAAAAACAGCTATTGCTTTAAGGCACTCATCACAGACCAATTATCTAGCACATACTTTACATTTTTATCCCCCGCTACTGACAAAATTATTCAACATTGATGCTAGGAACTGGTAACCAAAATGGGCCACAAGGCTCCAAATAAAATTCAACCTTGCAGATCCAGGTAAGCAACGAAACACAACAATTAATATTTATTATACCAAAACTAACACTGCAAAAAATATTGGTAGATGAAGAAAAAAGAGAGAAAGACATCAAGAAGAAAAATGAATAGCCAGCAAAAAATCAACTACTAGCCAGCAGATATATAACCTTTTTAACAAAAACTTTGTGTGTGCTGTAATTAAACAAACTAAACACTATCCAATGTACATATTAATATGATATTGCAAATATATAATGACAAAATAGTCTTACTTTTCTGCAGCAACGCGCGGCCGAACGCCATCTCTTTGAAGATATTAATAAGGTTGAAGGTGATCTCGCGAAAAATTAATATTCTTATTTTGAGAATGGTTCGTGATAGGCTCCCGACTCGACTCAATTTATCCCGTAAAGGTATTGAGATTGATCGGATTGGGTGTGTATCGTGCAATTATGGAACTGAATCATTGCAACACGTATTTTTTTAATGCCCGGTTGCAATAGAAGTTCAGAGAAAAGTAATTCGATGGGTAGATATTGACTTGGCGCTGTTTACAGACTGGAACGCTTGGTCGAGATGGTTTGGAGGGTGGCGTCTTGTTCAATCCTCTAGCTTTGGCACATTTGGCGATACAGGAATGGCGTATTCTTCAATCCTCTAGTTAACGGCATGAATCTGGAGTTTAATACATTGCTAAAGTTCCATAAATAAATAAGTGTGCAACAATTTATAGTTTAATAGAGGTAATGGTTATATATGTGTAAAAATATAGAAAAAAACCATAAACATAAACTTAAACATAAATGTCTAGAAACATAAACATAACCGTTCAATTGTTCAAAATACTCCAACATTCAGAACGAAATTCATGTTGAAATTTTGACCAACTCTAACTTTGACAAGCTTTGACTGATTTTGACCCACCAAATCTGACTTTGACCAGCTAATCCGATTTCGACCTGTTCACCAACGTTGACCTACTAACAAATCGGGTTATGAAAAATCTGATCAGCATGCTTTTTACAAAAGGATTAATCGGGATCTTTCCCAGTTCGAGATTATAACTACCCCAAACCGACCCATTCATAAATACATGGGTCAAAATTTGCTGACTACAAATTTTCTCTAATACTCACACTTGAGAATAAGCACTCCAGATGCTAATTGTCCACCTTCAACTATTACCTCCTCTTTAAGATTTTTAGGATTCTTCTTCCTTGTGTTTTAAAAATGAATTATGTGAAGATGAAATCGATGTCATCGACTGTGATAAAACTGGATGTATAGATACTTTTTAGATGTGATTTTAATTTTATTATTACAAGTTATATAAGTCTCACGTAAGATAATGTGTAGACTGTACATTTGTATAAACATGAAATGTACTTTATGGCAACTATCCGTGTCTTTTTAGAATAATTGTAACTGATTATTGTATGAGGACCATCTGCCCAAATACTCTGTAAAAAATATAGGAGAATTATAAATTGTCACTATGTATATGTTTGCAGTCGTTGTAGTTCATTTGAAGTCATTGTTGTTAGAAGAACTGCGTTTATTCGATAATCAAGTGTATGGAGTGGCACACGGGCTTTTAATTGGATATAGATAAAATGTATGGGTTCATGCTCTTTCGCTTTCGGACGATGTGAAACGTATGGATTCTTCAACCTTTTATAATGCGTTAACCGACATGCTATGGCGTTTTGGACAGGTAATGATTTGTTCTTTTTCTAAAACTTAAATTATGGATAGTATTTCAACCTATAGGAACATCTTATAAATTTGACACGAAGGGTGCATTTGATAAAATAGAATGAAGATGTGTTAAATGATTCATAATCTAAATAATTCCAAAGTTCTGAATGACAATAACCTGTTTAAGAACTATTTTGAATGAACAATATGAATGAGTTAACCGGTTTGATAATTCAAAAGTCCAACAACTGTTTAGATTTACATCTCATGTCATCCGGTGCAGCACGAGCCATGGTTCATGTTGGAAGCTTTGACGAGCTCAACACACTCACTATAGAGGACCTAGATTATACTTGACTCACTACACCAACACTTTGACGTTGGTTAGCCTTTAATTTTATAAATCCTTAGTGCACAATGTACTTAGGCGACAGTGTCGACCATATATCTTTAGGCATTATAACCGACCATGTATTACTTAGGCGGCAGAGTCGACCATATAATAAGAACAACACAAGTGCACTAAGAACTTAAACACAAACTAAGGCTTAACCGGGAAACTTAACAAAGAACACTTTTATTAATACAAAATACAATTACAATATTACTTACTTACAAGCTTTTCTTCTCTACTCACACTCTTCTCACTTCTTACTTTTTCTCTACTTCTCAACTCACTCTTTTCACAACTTACTCACAAATGAAATCACCACCCATATTTATACTACTCCATGGAAACTTCTACACACTAGATTTTTCCATGGATAAATATCTAGAGATTTTTACCACATAAAAATATCTAGATTTTTACATTTTAACATCTAGATTTTTCCTCATTAATATCTAGATATTTCTTTTACATTTTAATATCTAGATATTTACATACATTACTAATTCCATATTATCTAAATTTGCATTGTATTTTAACACTCCCCCTCAATGCAAATTTTCTTCCAACGATGTCTTGTAGACCATTCCAAGTGATTTTCTGAATTTTGTAAACTTTGTTTTACTTAGGCTCTTGGTGAATATATCTGCAACCTGTTCATCTATCTTTGTTGGCATCATCTTGATCTCCCCTTCAAGGACCTTCTCGCGAACATAGTGATAGTGTACTTCTATATGTTTTGTTCTTGCATGGAAAACTGGATTCTCTGCTAGACGTATAGCTGATAGGTTACCGCAGAAAAGCTCTACTTGATAGTCTGTTGATTGATGAAGATCTTCCATTAGTTGTTTCAACCATGTAATTTCTTGTGTTGCTGATGATGTCGATCGATATTCTGCTTCAGTGCTTGACAAGGATACTGTTGGTTGTCTCTTGCTGCACCATGATATTACTCCTGATCTAAGACTAAACATGTATCCAGTTGTTGACCGTCGTGTATCATAGTCTCCAGCGTAGTCGGCGTCACAATATCCAGTCACATGACATTCTTTTGTTTTCTTGTAGAAAATACCAAAGTTGATAGTGCCTTTAACATACCTTAAGATGCGTCGTACAACATCAAGGTGAGGCTTCTTCGGATTGCTCATGTATCGACTAACCACTCCAACTGCATAAGATATGTCTGTCCAGCTTAGTGTGAGATAAATAAGACTTCCGACCAACTTTCGATACATGGTAACATCTTGAAGACTTTTTCCTTCATCTGCTCGTAGTTTTGTATTCGGATCCATCGGAGTTGAGATAGGTTTGCAATTAAACATTCCGTACTTTTGTAAAAGATCTCGCGCATATTTCTGTTGTCCCAGAAATAATCCTTCTCTTTTATGCTGTATTTCGAGTCCAAGAAAATGTTTGAGTTCTCCAAGCTCCTTCATATGAAATCTGATAGACAGATTCTCTCTTGTTCTTTGGATATCCTCATAGTGATCTCCCGTGATGATTAAGTCATCCACATATACTAGCACTATGGCTAGTTTTCCTTGATCGTGTTTCACAAATAAACTAGAATCTGAAGGAGCAACTGTAAAACCACTTTGTACCAAGAACTCGCCAATCTTCCCGTACCAAGCTCTTGGAGCCTGCTTCAAGCCGTATAGTGCTTTCTTTAATTTGCAGACATGCTCAGGATGGATCTTGTTCTCAAAGCCTCTTGGTTGCTCCATATAAATGTCTTTGTCAAGTTCTCCATGTAAGAAAGCGTTCTTGACATCCATCTGCCACAACTTCCAAGATTTGCTAGTGGCTAAAGCTAGTAGAGCTCGAATTGTTGTGATTTTCGCCACCGGACTAAATGTTTCTTCATAATCTAGCCCATATTGTTGCGAAAAACCTCGAGCAACAAGTCGAGCTTTATACCTTTCAATGGAGCCATCTGATCGAGTCTTCACCTTATAAACCATTTACAAGATATTGGTTTTACATCTTTTGGCTTTGAAACTAAACTCCATGTCTGGTTTTCTTTTAGTGCATTAATTTCTTCTTCCATCGCTTTCTGCCATTCTTGACTTTGTGCTGCTTCTTCATAAGTGGAAGGCTCAATAGGTATTGATTCATCCACATGAGCAGCATTGGCATACCTCGGATTAGGTTGCCTCGGCCTTGTTGATCTCCATAATTCTTACACATGCTCCTCGGCATCCATTTGGCTTGGACGAACCTCTTCGAATGTAGATTGATGTACCCCAGTTTTCCATGGACTCGTTTCCTTAGAGTACGATCCATCTCCTTCTTTAATTGGATCCGATATGTGCTCTTTATGTTCTTCTTTCTCTTCTGGAACTTCTTCTAATCCATGAGATTCTGGAAGCTCTATCTTTTGAGGTGACCACCATGAAGAAGCTTCATCAAATACCACATTTCTTGAAGTATGACACTTTCCAGTATTTGGATCACAACATCTCCATCCTTTTCTTGATTCATCATAACCGACAAAAATGCACCGAATTGCCTTCTTATCAAATTTGCTTCGTAGATGATCTGGTACGAAGACGTAGCATACACATCCAAAAATCTTGAGATGGTTGACGGTTGGCTTGATCTTCCATAATCTTTCATATGGTGAAATATATCCCAACTTTGTTTGTGGGAGTCTGTTAATCACGTATGAAGCTGTCCTCATACATTCGGCCCAAAATCTTCCTGATACATTCTTACCATGAAGCTTACTTCGACAGGTTTTAGCAAGATGACGATTCTTACGTTCTGCCACTCCATTCTGTTCTGGAGTATTAGGGCAAGTTAATTGCCTTCTGATCTTGTGCTTCTCAAGATAGATATTGAACTCGGTTGATAAATATTCTCCTCCATTATCTGTGCGTAAGCATCGAATCTTAGTATTGAGCTCACTTTCTACCTTGTTCTTGAACTCTTTAAACTTCAGAAAAGTCTCCGACTTCTCCTTCATGAAGTAAACCCACACATATCTTGAGAAGTCATCAATGAATGTCACCATATATTTCATACCGCCAAGTGATGTTTATTTCACTGGGCCAAAGACATCTGAGTGTATGAGCTCTAGTGGTGTCTTGGACTGATGCTCTGACTCCTTGAATGGCAATTGATGAGCTTTGCCAAATTGACATCCAGCACATATTGTATATGTTCGGATATCAATTTAAGGAAGCCCATTTACTATGCGTTTCACCATCATCTCCTTTAACTTATTGTATCCCACATGCCCAAGACGTTCATGCCACAGATCAGCCGTCTCATTCTTTCGAGTCTTGTCCACATATGCTGTTTCAGCAGATAGTACATAGACCGACTCTATTCTTCTTCCTTGCATAATTGGATTGCCAACCACCTTCACTCTCTTGAATACGGACACATCTTCTGGTCCAATGAGCACATAATTCCCTTCTGCTGTCAATTGTGGTACTGACAGTAAATTCTTCTTTAGGCCAGGGACAAGATACACCTTCTCGAGATGGAGCTTATGAGAGTCGACTTCATTTGGAATTATTGTCTTTCCAATGTGAGAAATAGACAACCTTGAATTGTCAACTGTCAACACGACTCTCTTTCCTTTGTAATCATCCATTTCTTGCAGCTTCGTCTCATCATTGGTCATATGATTTGAGCACCCAGAATCGATGATCCAATCATCTTTGTAGTTTATTGTTGACTTTAAGGTTGCTGCAAGAGCTTGATCATCCATGCCAGCTTCAACAGAAATTTCAGCTTCTGCATCCCATGTTTCCTCATTAATGGTTGCTTCAAATGTGACCTCTTTCTTCTCATCTCTTGCGGTGGCCACATTTCCTTCAAAAGTTCGCCTTTTGGGGAATTTACAATCTCGAGCAAAATGACCCTTCTTGCCACAATTGAAGCATTCACCATTCTTTCTCTTATCATTTTCTCCATGTTGTTGGCGATGATCTCTTCTTCCTTGTTGAGCTCTCCGAGCTCCCCCTGAAGCGTTGCCTTTTGACTTTGGGTGACTCTTCCATCCATATGTCTGACTTTCTTTCATCGCATTTTGTCTTCGAGATGTTGCTTTCTTCTTATTGGTGAAGAGTGCATCTTCTCCATCTTTTATGGTTACTTCATTCATCTGCTTGGCTAATGCCTCTTGATTAGCCAATGAATTCTCCAGCTCTATTAATGATGGTTGAGTAGGCCATCCTCTCACAGCGGCTATAAATCCATTATACTCGGACCTTAAGCCGTGAATGATAATTCTCTTCATCCTTGGCTCACTCACTTTCTCTTCAGGAGCAAGTTGAGATATCTCACGGCAAATAGATTTCACGTTGGTGAAATACTGAGAAATAGACAGACTTCCTTGTGTGATACCCGCAAGCTCATTTTCCAAGAGCTGGAGGCGTGCTTCATTCTTCTTTGAAAATAATTTTTCAAAAGTTTCCCAAGCTGCCTTTGGTGTTTTCTAGTCACGGATGTGCTCCAATAGATCCTCCTCGATCGTAGTCTTCAATATAAATAAAGCCTTCCCGGCCTTGATGTTCCATTTTCTCAAGGATTCGGCATTTTCTTTCGGTGGAGGCGTTGTGTCACTACCAGCAACTATTTCCCATAAATCCTGTCCTTGTAGGTAAGATTCTATACAAATCTGCCAATAACCATAGTTGTGGTTATTGAGACTCTTGATTCCACTGCTCGTACTTGCAAGATCTGCCATCATGACGTCCAACGTCCAATAAGCTTGGTCCCAGACTGATGAGCTTTCACAGTTCCTAACTGTGCTCCGACAGAATCTCCCTTAGAGCTTCGGTGAAGTAAACGTCCAACATTTACTGATGTTTTCCTCCACTAGAAATGGTCCAGAAACGACCCGCTCTGATACCAATTGTTGGAAGCTTTGACGAGCTCAACACACCCACTATAGAGGACCTAGATTATACTTGACTCACTACACCAACACTTTGACGTTGGTTAGCCTTTAATTTTATAAATCCTTAGTGCACAATGTACTTAGGCGACAGTGTCGACCATATATCTTTAGGCGGTATAACCGACCATGTATTACTTAGGCGGAAGAGCCGACCATATAATAAGAACAACACAAGTGCACTAAGAACTTAAACACAAACTAAGGCTTATCCGGGAAACTTAACAAAGAACACTTTTATTAATACAAAATACAATTACAATATTACTTACTTACAAGCTTTTCTTCTCTACTCACACTCTTCTCACTTATTACTTTTTCTCTACTTCTCAACTCACTCTTTTCACAACTTACTCACAAATGAAATCACCACCCATATTTATACTACTCCATGGAAACTTCTACACACTAGATTTTTCCATGGATAAATATCTAGATATTTTTACCACATAAAAATATCTAGATTTTTACATTTTAACATCTAGATTTTTCCTCATTAATATCTAGATATTTCTTTTACATTTTAATATCTAGATATTTACATACATTACTAATTCCATATTATCTAAATTTGCATTGTATTTTAACAATTCACGCTTGGTTGCTAAATATATGTTCAATCGTTTACGAAGGTCACGAGTTGCCAGGCTTATTAAGATGAGCCTATTTGTGTACATTTTACCTTCAATATCAAATACTAACCAAGCATCCATGAACTCGTGACATATTCCTAATCCTCGTTGTTGAAACAGCATATAAACAGGGTGGGGTAAACATAGCAAAGTAGTAGGCGATTGTGCGCTTAAACGAGCAATTGAAGCGCTATTAGGCGGCACGAATTCACCTTTTCGGGTTGCTACATCTAATATTGGCCGATTCATATCACCGGGCCACATGGTTCCTGCGTGGATGAGAGAATCAAACACGCCCAGGTTACTTGTTCTTCAATACCATTGAGCTTACACTAATAATCATCTTACCGCTAAATCGAACCACTTCTTCCATTGTAATAGACAATAGTGTAGTTTACGTGTGTATTTGTTTTGTTCCCTCTTTATTGTAGGATTAATGTGCAAGGTACAACATATAACTATATAGCCAACCTCATTTGAACCTTCGGGGTCACACACATATACACCGAGAAGTCAAATAAAATATATATATGATGTATATATATTACTCAAGTAACAAAATAGTAAATCGAAATTAATTCATTTACTATTCATATGAATAGTAAATGAAACGAATTTAATTAATTTACTATTCACATGAAAGAGACATGATAGAAATTATTAATTATAAGTTACATAATATACCCCTAAAGTATTTGAGAAATACGACTTTGAAAAAGAAAATTACAAAAGAAGTTAAAACGCGTAAATCATAAATACGACTTTCAAAAAGGAAAATATATGTGTGATCCAAATTGATTGATACTCTTTACTTTACTTCATATTATATATATGGATGAGAATTGAAAAGAGAGGGAGTAAGAAAAAATAACATTGTTTCATACGGAGTATCATTTTGGATTCATAATATTAATCAAAGGTTGATTAATTATTACTTGGGTTTGGACTAGCATCCATTGACGTTGTTTGAAGTGTAGTGTGGACTATCCTAAGAGACGGTCATACTTTTGATCATAAGTTTCTCTCCGTCTCATCAATTTCTCCAAGAAAGGTATATCGTTAACTCCTCTTTTGTTTTATATTCATGACAATTATTACGGTGTAATTGGATCATTGGGATAAATTAATCGTGTGCATGTTTCATTAAATATATGAATATATATAATCTTGTAAATGTTTTTATAAAATATTAAAAGATTATTATTTTAACGATCCGCTGCGTTAATCTGAAATTGGTAAAAGTACACACAGTTTTTCAACAGTGGTATCCGAGCCGCTTTTACACCATCTTAATTGTCGCGTGATTTTCTTTAGATTTAACTTTGTGGTGAATTGGTAACAGTCAAAACCTTTATGGTTTTGAAAGTCAACTTTGTTGATTACCTCATGACGCACGAATAAGATCTGGAAAAAAAATTCACTGTTATAAATTTTGAATTTATTTGTTATGGCTTGAATATTTATTATAATTGTTGATTGTTTTATTCCATGGTTATACACATGCATTGTAACCATGGACAAGCTATATTTAAGTTTTAATAATGTAGTTATTAAAATTGTGATTGCACACATAGCTCATAATGCCCCGACCTATGTATGATTGTTGTGATTGTTGATTACGGTAATATTATGTCATGTTGATTATTTGTATTATTAGAAATGCCATTTTGAAGCCAAAGTTGTATTATATTTATTTTTCATTTTCATAGTATTGTATTTAAGTTTATTTCAATTTGTAAAAGTACTAGTTTAGTTGTATTTTCAAATTTAAATAAATGTAACAAGATGAAGATTGAAGATAAATACAACATGCTTTTGGCTTAGAAGATGGCGAACAGGTCAAGTTGACAACGATGGCGTTTGTCAAGTTTTCACTTGATTCTTGAATCAAGTGGGAGCTACGATATTACCCTTAGTTCGACCTCTTGATCCCATGTCGGCTCATGGGATCAAGCATAGGATTTTTGGGCTAGGCTATGTGTGTGTGATGCATGGTATGGCTGTGCTTTTATTTTTACGCATTTATATTTAATTGTTGATTATAATATATGCTAAATGTTTTTGATGAAAACATCAAATAAAACTAGTAACGAGTTTCAAAGGTTAAAATTGATAATTTTAAAAAGTTAAACTCTAATGAGTTTAAAGTTAAATATTTTTTTCGAAACTCAAATAATATATATATATATATATATATATATATATATATATATATATATATATATATATATATATATATATATATATATATATATATATATATATGGGCGACATCTTTTAAAACTGTTTTAAAACGATACACGTTTGTGTATTTGTTACTTTTATATATAAAATAAAATAACAAACTAGACGCATAAACACGATCGACATATATAAAACTGGTTAAAATGATTTTTAACAAATAGTGTAGCGAATCTTGTGTGCATGCATTATTCGTTAACACAAATTTTTTTTTAAAAAAATATCCGTCAAATTTAAGTCATGCCATCTAATGAGTTTGCAAACACTCCTCGTTATTTTTTTGATTACGGTGAGACCTAATCGAATTATAGCCACGAAGTGGATTTTCAGTTACGAGTGAGACTAGGCTGAATTTCTACTGTTTCCAAATTGGACGACTTAATCGTATTCACGGTGAGACCTGAGTTCGAGGAAAGGATGGGACAAACATGCCAATAGATAATAGTGGTTTGTTATACTACACATATCTCAAGGTCCCATAAAGATCTAAGAGTTGCACCTGTGATGCAATTGATACTCGCTACCTACCAGTAGACTCTATAACTGCTAGCTGATCAACAGATGTAGTAATTGAACCTCTATGTAGATCTTAGGCTTTCGTAAATTAATTGTTTTTAAATATATTAAAACTTGGGTAATTAATTTATTAAAGTATTATATCGAAAATACTAAAATTGAACCTTGTTCTTTTGTATATGTCAAACAATCAAAACGTAAACCAAAACACCCTCCGTTCTTTGTTGGAGAAGGAGAAACTCAATGGTTCAAACTTCCTCGATTGGTACCGCAACCTGAGAATTGTTCTCAAATATGAAGGAAAGTTGAACAAAATTGAAGAACCCTTACCCGAAGCTCCTCCTGAGACAGCTACTGCTGCTCAAAAGAATGCTTATCAGAAGTTGTTTGATGAGCAAGAGAATATAGCTTTAATCATGCTTGCTAGTATGACTTCTGACCTCCAAAAGGAAATGGAAGATCGTACAGCATATGATATGATGACTGAGCTGAAAAATATGTTTCAGAAACAGGCTAGTCAAGAGTTATATGAAACTTATAAGCTTCTTCAAACATGTAAAATGGAGGAGGGTCAATCAGTGAGCTCTCGTGTCTTGAAAATGAAAAGCTACATTGACCGATTGGAAAAACTTGGAACTACCTTGCCGCCTAACTTGGCTGTGAACACGGTTTTGGTTTCACTACCAAAATCATATCACCAATTTATAATGAATTACAATATGCAAGGTTGGGAGAAATCTCTGGCAGAGGTGCACTCGATGCTCAAAACTGCTGAACAGGATATTCCATATAAGGTTTCCAATCCAGGTGTCCTAATGATTAGGGTGGTAAGGTGAAAAAGAATAAGCCGAAAACTTGGGGAAAAGGAAAAGGCAAGTCAATTGCTAAGAAGAAAATTCCACCACCTCCCAAGAAAGAAAATCCAGCGAAAAACGCCGAATGTTTCCACTGTGGAAAAGTTGGCCACTGGAGGAGGAATTGTCCTTCCTACCTATCTAAGTTGAGAAAAGGTAAAGCTGGCCAGACCAGCAAATCGGGTATATTTCATATATAGTTATATACTTTTTCTAGTAATTCCTAGATTTTTGATACTGGTTGTGGTACTCACATCTGTAACAATATGCAGGGAATGAGAAGAAGTAAGAGACTGAAGAAAGACACACTAGACTTAAGAGTGGGCAATGGGGCTCGAGCTGCTGTTGAAGCTATTGGCACCTATGAGCTTACTCTACCTAGTGGTCTTATTGTTTTGTTGGAACAATGTCATTATGCTCCTAGTATTACGAGCAATGTAATTTCAGTTTCTCTTTTGAAAGATGTTGGTTTTGAACTTACATTTACGTACTTTGGTATTTCAGTTTCTAAGAATAATGTATTTTATTTTAATGCTATTCCACGTGATGGTATTTTTGAAATTGATATGCATGGTGTGATTTCAAATAATAATTCTGTATATACCTGTACTGCCAAACGATTCAAGCAAGACTTGAACAAGACCTATCTATGGCATTGTCGTCTTGGTCATATAAATCATCAACGCATTTCGAAACTCCAATCTGATGGGATTTTGGAATCAACTGGCTCTGAGTCATTTGATGTATGCGAGTCATGTTTATGTGGAAAGATGACAAAGGTTCATTTCTCCGGTTTAGGTGAAAGAGCTAAAGATCTTTTAGGACTAATACATACTGATGTATGTGGCCCTTTTGGAACTATGTCTAGAAATGGTGAATCATACTTCGTTACATTTACTGATGATTATAGTAGATATGGTTATGTTTACTTGATGAAACATAAACATGAAGTTTTTGAAACATTCAAAATCTTCCAAAATAAAGTAGAGAATCAACTTGGAAAGACCATTAAAGCCCTTCGCTCTGATCGGGGAGGGGAATATATGAGTTAAGAGTTTTTGGACCACCTGAAGAATCGTGGGATTGTCTCACATTTCACTCCACCTTACACACCACAACACAATGGTGTGTCAGAGCGAAGGAATCTAACTTTACTTGATATGGTTCGATCTATGATGAGTCTAACTACTCTGCCGATGTCTTTTTGGGGTAATGCATTAGAGTCTGCTGCATGCATACTCAATATGGTTCCAACCAAGAAGGTAGAAAAGACACCATATGAATTATGGCATGGAAAGAGTCCTAAGTTGTCTTATTTGAAAGTCTGGGGTTGTGAAGTGTATGTGAAATGTGACACTTCAAACAAGTTAGAATCCAGAGGTATCAAATGTCACTTTATGGATACCCAAAGGAAACAATGGGTTACTACTTTTACTACCAAGCTGAAAACAAAGTGTTTACTGCTCGGTTTGCTGAATTATTTGAAAGAGATCTTCTCTTACAAGAAGTCAGTGGGAGTAAAGCAGATCTTGAAGAAATTCAAGAATCACAAAATAACATACCTTCTGAAGGCACTAGCCAACTGCACGTTGAAGCTGAACATACTGTTGGTGATCCAGAACTTGTTGCACCTATACTTCGTAGATCAGGTAGAACTCTTCATCAACCTGAGAGGTTAAATCTTCTGATTAATTCAAATGAACCTCATCTAGGGGATTATGGTGAACCCTCTAGCTATGGTGAAGCCATGTCAGATCCACAATCTGACAAATGGGGAGATGCTATGAAGGCAGAGATGCAGTCCCGGAAAGATAATCAAGTATGGGACTTGATTGATCTTCCACCCAATTGCAAGACAATGGGGTGTAAATGGGTCTTTAAGAAGAAGGCTGATATGGATGGTAATGTAATTACTTTTAAGGCTCGGTTGGTGATAAAATGTTATACTCAAACTCAAGGAATTGATTATGCGAAAACTTTTTCACCAGTCGCGAGCATTAAATTAATTAGGATACTTATTGCCATAGCTGCTTTCCATGATTATGAAATATGGCAAATGGATGTCAAAACCGCTTTTCTAAATGGCGACCTAAACGAGGACGTATATATGGTTCAGCCGGAAGAGTTTGTGAATCCTAAGCATCCTACTAAAGTATACAAGCTTCTAAAATCCATTTATGGATTAAAGCAAGCATCTAGGAGCTGGAATCTTAAGTTTGATCAGAAAATCAAAGAGTTAGGTTTTTCTCAAAACCAAGATGAGCCCTGTGTTTACATTAGAGCTAGTGGGAGCAAAGTTGTCTTCTTGATCTTGTATGTTGATGACATACTACTTATTGGAAATGACATTCCAACTTTGCAAGATGTCAAATCTTGGCTTGGAAAATGTTTTGCCATGAAAGATCTTGGAGAAGCTAAGTATATTCTAAGAATCAGGATCTATAGAAATAGATCCAAAAGGCTTATTGGTTTGAGTCAAAGTACATACATTGACAAAATCTTACGAAGATATAACATGCAAAACTCCAAACGCGGAGCATTGCCCATGCAAAAACGGCATAACCTTGAGCAAGTCTCAAAGTCCTATCACACCTGATGAGATAAGACGAATGAAATGTGTTCCGCATGCTTCGGCTATAGGATCCATTATGTATGCTATGTTATGTACTAGACCTGATGTCTCGTTAGCTTTGAGTTTGACGAGTCGTTATCAACAGAATCCAGGTGAAGAACATTGGATTGCTATTAAGAGCATTCTTAAATATTTGTGGAGAACTAAAGATATGTTCTTGGTTTACGGTGGTTTGGAAGAAGAGTTGAGTATTAGATGTTATACAGATGCTAGTTTCGAAACTGATCGAGATGATTCTCGATCCCAGTCAGGGTATGTCTTTGTCATGAATGGCGGGGCAGTTGATTGGAGAAGCTCAAAGCAAAGCACAGTTGCACAGTCTACAACAGAAGCAGAATACATTGCTGCCTCAGAAGCTGCTCAAGAAGCTATCTGGATTAGGAAGTTTATTGCTGAACTCGGAGTAGTTCCCAGCATTGAATCCCCTATGGAAATGTACTGTGATAATTCAAGTGTTATTATACTTGCGAAAGAATCACGTGTACGTAAAGATAGCAGACAAATTCTTTGAAAGTTTGACTACATTCAAGAAGTCGTTAAGAGGAATGATATTAGTATTCTTAAGGTTTATACAGATGATAATGTGGCTGACCCGTTCACGAAGCCCATGACACACAACAAGCATGATGATCATGCTAGTAGTATTGGACTTCGTTATGCTGCCGATCTTTTTAATTTGTAATTTAGTATTTGGATATTTTTGGAACATTAAGCAGTTTTATCTTAATGAATTGATATATAGTTGGTATGATCAGTTTCATTTATATCACTGTGTTCTATATTAGCATGTTTAATCCATAAATAATTGTTGATTATTCAAAATCTCCATAATAGGTTATGTTATGGGAATAACATGAATTAAGATTAATATGAATTTTTGGTTATATTCATTGATGATGAATAGTTAACTTATTGAGACCAAAATTCATATGTATTCATTGATGATGAATATTGGAATGACCCAACCATGAGATGTCACTACATGGATCGTAGTCAGTAGTGAATCTTTTAGTGATTATGTTTTTATGTCCTTAGACTTGAGATGCACGCCAGTTTTGATGTGTGGAACATTGTACTTTGATATGGTTAAATGTTGTCCTGAATAAGGCTGTTATAAAGGCCATTATTGGATATAATGTAAAGCTCGTGATAGACACGTGTATGCAATATAGGATTTGTTCCTCTAAAATGTTTGGAGTTAGATACTTTTTGAGCTCCTCGATGAATGAATAAGATATTTGTGTGGCCGCACCCAGATGTAATTAAGATGATACTTAATTAGTTTGGTGATCTAATTCAGTTCTAAGATCGAGAAACAAAATTGTTAAACAAATGAGATTGACCGATGATCCATATCTCAAGTTTAACTAAAGTATCTGAAACAAAAGGACGAATGACATTTAAAACTTACCATAAAAAGTTTCGAGAAACTACCCTCACATGAATTTGAGGACAATGACGTGTTGCTAGACGCTTACCATTGTTTGTATAGTTACTTGGTGTTGTGTCATGCACAAGTGGGAGTCTTTAGGATTAATGTGCAAGGTACAACATATAACTATATGGTCAACCTCATTTGAGCCTTCGGGGTCACACACATATACACCGAGAAGTCAAATAAAATATATATATGATGTATATATATTACTCAAGTAACAAAATAGTAAATTGAAATTAATTCATTTACTATTCATATGAATAGTAAATGAAACGAAATTAATTAATTTATTATTCACATGAAAGCGACATGATAGAAATTATTAATTATAAGTTACATAATATACCCCTAAAGTATTTGAGAAATACGACTATGAAAAAGAAAATTACAAAAGAAATTAAAACGCGTAAATCATAAATACGACTTTCAAAAAGGAAAATATATCCGTGATCCAAATTGATTGATACTCTTTACTTTACTTCATATTATATATATATATGGACGAGAAAATTGAAAAGAGAGGGAGTAAGAAAAAATAACATTGTTTCATACGGAGTATCATTTTGGATTCATAATATTAATCAAAGGTTGATTAATTATTATTTGGGTTTGGACTAGCATCCATTGACGTTGTTTGAAGTGTAGTGTGGACTATCCTAAGAGAAGGTCATACTTTTGATCGTAAGTTTCTCTCCGTCTCATCAATTTCTCCAAGAAAGGTATATCGTTAACTCCTCTTTTGTTTTATATTCATGACAATTATTATGGTGTAATTGGATCATTGGGATAAATTAATCGTGTGCATGTTTCATTAAATATATGAATATATATAATCTTGTAAATGTTTTTATAAAATATTAAAAGATTATTATTTTAACTATTCGATGCGTTAATCTGAAATTGGTAAAAGTACACACGGTTTTCTAACATTTATTTCCGTCATTAAGATGGTAATTTTGTGTTCATTGTAAAGGGGAGCGAACGGTATCCATGTACATTGAACTTAAAATCAGTAAATATATGCTTTGATGTTGCGTCTAGTTATCTTCTTCACTTAATTACTTGCAAATTGAATTTAATTAATTATAATTATTCTAATACTTTTGGACAATATTAATAAGTTTTAAATTGTGAAGTTATGATATTATTATGAAGATACGGATACAGATTAACCAAACTGATTATAAATATTACGGAGTAGTTGGAACTCATGGTTAGATCATTAACTTGTTACGATTTCAAACTTGGTGGCTTGATGAAAGGGGTTCGTAAAGTGCTTGTAATGATGACTATCGTGTTTTTGGTGTATGATTAATGTGCAAGGTACAACATATAACTATATGGCCAACATCATTTGAGCCTTCGGGGTCGCACACATATACACCGAGACGTCAAATAAAATATATATATATATATATATATATATATATATATATATATATATATATATATATATATATATATATATATATATATATATATATATATATATGATGTATATATATTACTCAAGTAACAAAATAGTAAATCGAAATTAATTCATTTACTATTCATATGAATAGTAAATGAATCGAAATTAATTAATTTACTATTCACATGAAAGCGACATGATAGAAATTATTAATTATAAGTTACATAACATACCTCTGAAGTATTTGAGAAATACGACTTTATGATAGTAATTTGAATTTACGGGTTCATTTAAAAAGATTCACGGGTGAAATATTAAAATAAAATATCTATATATATTGTACCATATTACGGAGTAATTTATCTCTCAATCTTCTTTCGATGAACTAAAAAATTTTGATTTCATAATATTAACCAAAGGTTGATTAATATTACTTGGGTTTGGACTAGCATCCATTGACGGTCGTTTGAAGTGTAGTGTGGACTATCCAAAGAGACGGTCATACTTTTGATCGTAAGTTTCTCTCCGTCTCATCAATTTCTCCAAGAAAGGTATATCGTCAACTTCTCTTTTGTTTTATATTCATGACAATTATTATGGTGTAACTGGATCATTGAGAAAGATTAATCGTGTGCATGTTTCATTAAATAAGTGAAAATTTAATCTTGTTAAATTTTGTTCATAAAGTAATAAAAGATTATTATTTTAACTATCCGCTGCGCTAATCTGTTTTGGTAAAAGTACACACGATTTTCCATCAGTGGTATCCGAGCCGCTTTTACACCATCTTAATTGTCGTGTGACTATTCTTTAGATTTAGCTTTATGGTATATTGGTGAATGTCAAAACCTTTTTGGTATTCAAAGTCAACTCGGTTGATCTAGACTTAACCTCATGATGCACAAATATGATTGAAAGAATATCACTATTTTAAATTGTAGATTTAATTGTTATGGCTTGAATATTTATTATAATTGTTGATTGTTTTATTCCATGGTTATACACATGCATTGTAACCATGGACAAGCCATATTTAAGTTTTAATAATGTAGTTATTAAAATTGTGATTGTACACAAAGCCCATAATGCCCGACCTATGTATGATTGTTGTGATTGTTGATTACGGCAATATTATGTCATGTTGATTATTTATTAGAAAGGCCATTTTGAAGCCAAAGTTGTATTATATTTATTTTTTGATTTTCATAGTATTGTATTTAAGTTTATTCTAAATTATAAAAGTATTAGATTAGTTGTATTTTTTAATTTTAAATAAATGTAATAAGATGAAGATTGAAGATAAAATACAACATGCTTTTGGCTTAGAAGATGGCGAACAGGTCAAGTAGACAACGATGGTGTTTGTCAAGTTTTCACTTGATTCTTGAATCAAGTGAGAGCTACGATATTACCCTTAGTTTGACCTCTTGATCCCATGTCGGCTCATGAGATCAAGCATAGGATTTTTGGGCTAGGCTATGTGTGTGTGATGCATGGTATGGTTGTGTTTTATTTTTCCGCATTTATATTTAATTGTTGATTATAATATATGCCAAATGTTTTTTATGAAAACATCAAATAAAACTAGTAACGAGTTTCAAAGGTTAAAATTGATGATTTTAAAAAGGTTAAACTCTAACGAGTTTAAAGTTAAATATTTTTTTGAAACTCAAATAATATATAGGAGCGACATCTTTTAAAAATGTTTTAAAATGATACACAATGTGTATTTGTTATTTTTTATATAAAATAAAATAACAAACTAGACGCATAAACACGATTGACATATATAAAATTGGTTAAAATGATTTTTAACAAATAGTGTAGCGAATCTTGTGTGCATGCATTATTCGTTAACACAAACATTTTTAAAATACCCGTCAAATTTAAGTCATGCCATCCAATGAGCTTGCAAACACTCCTCGTTATTTTTTGATTACGGTGAGACCTAATCGAATTATAGCCACGAGGTGGATTTTCAGTTACGAGTGAGACTAGGCTGAATTTCCACTGTTTCCAAATTGGACGACTTAATCGTATTCATAGTGAGACCTGAGTTCGAGGCAAGGATGGGACAAGCATGCCAATAGATAATAGTGGTTTGTTAGACTACACATATCTCAAGGTCCCATAAAGATCTAAAAGTTGCACCTGTGATGCAATTGGTACTCGCTACCTACCAGTAGACTCTATAACTGCTAGCTGATCAACAGATGTAGTTATGGAACCTCTATGTGGATCTTAGGCTTTCGTAAATTAATTGTTTTTAAATATATTAAAACTTGGGTAATTAATTTATTAAAGTATTATATCGAAAATACTATAATTGAACCTTGTTGTTTTGTAGATGTCAAACAATCAAAACGTAAACCAAAACACCCTCCGTTCTTTGTTGGAGAAGGAGAAACTCAATGGTTCAAACTTCCTCGATTGGTACCGCAACCTGAGAATTGTTCTCAAATATGAAGGGAAGTTGAACAAAATTGAAGAACCCTTACCCGAAGCTCCTCCTGAGACAGCTACTGCTGCTCAAAAGAATGCTTATCAGAAGTTGTTTGATGAGCAAGAGAAGATAGCTTTAATCATGCTTGCTAGTATGACTTCTGACCTCCAAAAGGAAATGGAAGATCGTACAGCATATGATATGATGACTGAGCTGAAAAATATGTTTCAAAAACAGGCTAGTCAAGAGTTATATGAAACTTATAAGCTTCTTCAAACATGCAAAATGGAGGAAGGTCAATCAGTGAGCTCTCATGTCTTGAAAATGAAAAGCTACATTGACCGATTGGAAAAACTTGGAACTACCTTTCCTCCTAACTTGGATGTGAACACAGTTTTGGTTTCACTACCAAAATCGTATCACCAATTTGTAATGAATTACAATATGTAAGGTTGGGAGAAATCTCTGGCAGAGGTACAATCGATGCTCAAAACTGCTGAAAAGGATATTCCATATAAGGTTTCCAATCCAGGTGTCCTGATGATTAGGGATGGTAAGGTGAGAAAGAATAAGCCGAAAACTTGGGGAAAAGGAAAAGGCAAGTCAATTGCTAATAAAAAGATTTTACCACCTCCCAAGAAAGAAAACCCAGCGAAAGACGCCGAATGTTTCCACTGTGGAAAAGTTGGTCACTGGAGGAGGAACTGTCCTTCTTACCTATCTGAGTTGAGAAAAGGCAAAGCTGGCCAGACCAGCAAATCAGGTATATTTCATATACAGTTATATACTTTTTCTAGTGATTCCTGGATTTTTGATACTGGTTGTGGTACTCACATCTGTAACAATATGCAGGGAATGAGAAGAAGTAAGAGACTGAAGAGCAACACACTAGACTTAAGAGTGGAGAATGGGGCTCGAGCTGCCGTCGAAGCTATTGGAACCTATGAGCTTACTCTACCTAGTGGTCTTATTGTTTTGTTGGAACAATATCATTATGCTCCTAGTATTACGAGCAATGTAATTTCAGTTTCTCGTTTGAAAAATGTTGGTTTTGAACTTACATTTACGCACTTTGGTATTTCAGTTTCTAAGAATAATGTATTTTATTTTAATGCTATTCCACGTGATGGTATTTTTGAAATTGATATGCATGGTGTAATTTCAAATAATAATTCTGTATATACATGTACTGCCAAACGAGTCAAGAAAGACTTGAATAATACCTATCTATGGCATTGTTGTCTTGGTCATATAAACAAACAACGCAATTCAAAACTCCACTCTGATGGGCTTTTGGAATCAACTGGCTCTGAGTCATTTGATGTATGCGAGTCATATTTATGTGGAAAGATGACAAAGGCTCCTTTCTCCGGTTTAGGTGAAAGAGCTAAAGATCTTTTAGGACTAATACATACTAATGTATGTGGCCCTTTTAGAACTATGTCTAGAAATGGTGAATCATACTTCGTTACATTTACTGATGATTATAGTAGATATGGTTATGTTTACTTGCTGAAACATAAACATGAAGTTTTTGAAACATTCAAAATCTTCCAAAATGAAGTAGAGAATCAACTTGGAAAGACCATTAAAGCCCTTCGCTCTAATCTGGAAGGGGAATATATGAGTCAAGAGTTTTTGGACCACCTGAAGAATTGTGGGATTGTCTCACAGTTCACTCCACCTTACACACCACAGCACAATGGCTTGTCGGAACGGAGGAATCGAACTTTACTTGATATGGTTCGATCTATGATGAGTCTAACTACTCTGCCGATGTCTTTTTGGGGTTATGCATTAGAATTTGCTGCATGCACGCATACTCAATATGGTTCCAACCAAGAAGGTAGAAAAGACACCATATGAATTATGGTATGGAAAGAGTCCTAAGTTGTCTTATTTGAAAGTCTGGGGTTGTGAAGCGTATGTGAAACGTGACACTTCAAACAAGTTAGAACCCAGAGGTATCAAATGTCACTTTGTGGGATACCCAAAGGATACAATGGGTTACTATTTTTACTACCAAGCTGAAAACAAAGTGTTTACTGCTCGGTTTGCTGAATTCTTTGAAAGAGATCTTCTCTTACAAGAAGTCAGTGGGAGTAAAGTAGATCTTTAGGAAATTCAAGAATCACAAAGTGACACACCTTCTGAAGACACTAGCCAACCGCACGTTGAAGCTGCACACTGTTGGTGAGCCAGAACGTGTTGCACATATACTTCGTAAATATAGTAGAAATCCTCATCAACCTGAGAGGTTAAATCTTCCGATTAATTCAGATGAACCTCATCTAGGGGATTATGATGAACCCTCTAGCTACGGTGAAGCCATGTCAGATCCAGAATCTAACAAATGGCGAGATGCTATGAAGGCAGAGATGCAGTCCATGAAAAATAATCAAGTATGGGACTTGATTGATCTTCCACCCAATTGCAAGACAGTGGGCAGTAAATGGGTCTTCAAGAAGAAGGCTGACATGGACGGTAATGTAAATACTTTTAAGGCTCGGTTGGTGGCAAAAGGTTATACTCAAACTCAAGGAATTGATTATGAGGAAACTTTTTCACCAGTCGTGAGCATTAAATCAATTAGGATACTTATTGCCATAGCTGCTTTTCTTGATTATGAAATATGGCAAATGGATGTCAAAACCGCTTTCCTAAATGGCGACCTAAGCGAGGACATATATATGGTTCAGCCGAAAGGGTTTGTGAATCCTAAGCATCCTACTAAAGTATGCAAGCTTCAAAAATCCATTTATAAATTAAAGCAAGCATCTAGGAGCTGGAATCTTAAGTTTGATCAGAAAATCAAAGAGTTTGGTTTTTCTCAAAACCAAGATGAGCCCTGTGTTTACATTAGAGCTAATGGGAGCAAAGTTGTCTTCTTGATCTTGTATGTTGATGACATACTATTTATTGGAAATGACATTCCAACTTTGCAAGATGTCAAATCTTGACTTGGAAAATGTTTTGCCATGAAATATCTTGGAGAAGCTAAGTATATTCTTGGAATCAGGATCTATAGAAATAGATCCAAAAGGCTTATTGGTTTGAGTCAAAGTACATACATTGACAAAATTTTGCGAAGATTTAACATGCAAAACTCCAAGCGCGGAGCATTGCCCATGCAAAAGGGCATAACCTTGAGCAAGTCTCAAAGTCCTATCACACCTGATGAGATAATACAAATGAAATGTGTTCCGTATGCTTCGGCTATAGGATCCATTATGTATGCCATGTTATGTACTAGACCTGATGTCTCGTTAGCTTTGAGTTTGACGAGTCGTTATCAACAGAATCCAGGTGAAGAACATTGGATTGCTGTTAAGAGCATTCTTAAATATTTGCGGAGAACTAAAGATATGTTCTTGGTTTACAGTGGTTTGGAAGAAGAGTTGAGTATTAGATGTTATACAGATGCTAGTTTCGAAACTGATCGAGATGATTCTCGATCCCAATCATGGTATGTCTTTGTCATGAATGGCGGGGCAGTTGATTGGAGAAGCTCAAAGCAAAGCACAGTTGCACAGTCTACAACAGAAGCAGAATACATTGCTGCCTCAGAAGCTGCTCAAGAAGCTGTCTGGATTAGGAAGTTTATTGTTGAACTCGGAGTAGTTCCCAGCATTGAATCCCCTATGGAAATGTACTGTGATAATTCAAGTGCTATTATACTTGCGAAAGAATCACGTGTACGTAAAGGTAGCAGACACATTCTTCGAAAGTTTGACTACATTCAAGAAGTCGTTGAGAGGAATGATATTAGTATTCTTAAGGTTCATACAGATGATAATGTGGCTGACCCGTTCACGAAGCCCATGACACACAACAAGCATGATGATCATGCTAGTAGTATTGGACTTCGTTATGCTGCTGATCTTTTTAATTTGTAATTTAGTATTTGGATATTTTTGGAACATTAAGCAGTTTTATCTTAATGAATTGATATATAGTTGGTATGATCAGTTTCATTTATATCACTGTGTTCTATATTAGCATGTTTAATCCATAAATAATTGTTGATTATTCAAAATCTCCATAATCGGTTATGTTATGGGAATAACATGAATTAAGATTAATATGAAGTTTTGGTTATATTCATTGATGATAAATAGTTAACTTGTTGAGACCAAAATTCATTTGTATTCATTGATGATGAATGTTGGAATGACCCATCCGAGATGTCACTACATGGATCATTGTCAGTAGTGAATCTTTTAGTGGTTATGTCTTTATGTCCTTAGACTTGAGATGCACGCCAGTTTTGATGTGTAGAACATTGTACTTTGATATGGTTAAACGCTGTCCTGAATAAGGCTGTTATAAAGGCCATTATTGGGTAGAATGTAAAGCTAGTGATAGACACGTGTTTGCAATATAGGATTTGTTCCTCTAAAATGTTTGGAGTTGGATACTTTTTGAGCTCCTCGATGAATGAATAAGATATTTGTGTGGCTTCACCCAGATGTAATTAACATGATACTGAATTAATTTGGTGATCTAATTCAGTTCTAAGATCGAGAAACAAAATTGTTAAACAAATGAGAATTACCGATGATCCATATCTCAAGTTTAACTAAAGTATCTGAAACAAAAGGACGAATGACATTTAAAACTTACCATAAACAGTTTCGAGAAACTACCCTCACATGAATTTGGGGACAATGACGTGTTGCTAGACGCTTACCATTGTTTATATAGTTACTTGGTGTTGTGCAATGCACAAGTGGGAGTCTGTAGGATTAATGTGTAAGGTACAACATATAACTATATGGCCAACATCATTTGAGCCTTCGGGGTCACACACATATACACCGAGACGTCAAATAAAATATATATATATATGATGTATATATATTACTCAAGTAACAAAATAATAAATCGAAATTAATTAATTTACTATTCATATGAATAGTAATTGAATCGAAATTAATTAATTTACTATTAATATGAAAGCGACATGATAGAAATTATTAATTATAAGTTACATAACATACCCCTGAAGTATTTGAAAAATACGACTTTATGATAGTAATTTGAATTCACGGGTTCATTTAAAAAGGTTCACAGGTGAAATATTAAAATAAAATATCTCTATATAGTGTACCATATTACGGAGTAATTTATCTCTCATTCTTCTTTCGATGAACTAAAAAATTTTGATTTCATAATATTAACCAAAAGTTGATTAATATTATTTGGGTTTGGACTAGCATCCATTGACGGTCGTTTGAAGTGTAATGTGGACTATCCAAAGAGACGGTCATACTTTTGATCGTAAGTTTCTCTCCGTCTCATCAATTTCTCCAAGAAAGGTATATCGTCAACTTCTCTTTTGTTTTATATTCATGACAATTATTATGGTGTAATTGGATCATTGGGAAAGATTAATCGTGTGCATGTTTCATTAAATAAGTGAAAATTTAATCTTGTTAAATTTTGTTCATAAAATAATAAAAGATTATTATTTTAACTATCCGCTGCGTTAATCTGTTTTGGTAAAAGTACACACGATTTTCCATCATTTGATAGCAGTGCAAGTTCGAAGAATTGCTAACGAGACTATTTCATGAGGTTAGTGTTGGTGGTGGGTGGTTTGGTCAAGAATTTGGTGCTGCTTTTGGTGGCGGGTGTAGCAGTGGAAACGGTAGCTTTGGTGGTGGATACGGTTTTGGGTGGTTATACAAGTTCATAATTGGTTAGGAATGATAATGTCATAACCCGTCCTTAACCATAAGAACGTGTTAGATAACGTATGATTTCATTGCGAGGTATTGACCTCTATATGCGACATTTTTAAAAGAGAAACTGCATATATTATACATTACAAACCATAACCATTATTTTTGTTACAAGCTTTAGACAATAAAAAGATGATTATCGTTTAGCGATAATCTTCGACTTACAAACTTTACATATAATGATAACAACACAATTTCGAGCATATTTTACAACACAAATCCTTGGGTATGCAGTTTTATTTTTGACACAAATATGCGTACGCAAGATCCTGCTCAAATTCAACATAATGCAGCGGAAGCTTTAGTAATCACCTGAGAATAGACATGTTTTAAAAGGTCAACATAAAGTTGGTGAGATATAGGTTTAATGTCGGCAGTAATATATATATATAGACCACAAGATTTCATATATAAACAGTTTAATAAAAATATTCTAAGTGGTTGAGCACTTGGTAACCATACTTAACATTTAATCACGTCGCATATTCCCTTTATTATGAAATCTTACTACACCGTACCAAGTGTAGTCACGAAACGAAGTACTGTGCAACCGTTGAATACTGGTCGTCCAGTCCGGTTGGGGTTGTCAGGCCCGATAGATCTATCAACAAGATTCGCGTTTACAATACCGCTGTAAATAACAGTTACCAAGCTACAGGGAAGTATGCCAGTGGTACAACTCAATGTAGAATATATTTTTCAGTTACTTGTGTCCATAACGTAAAACATAAAATACATGTATTCTCATCCCGAAATATTTAGAGTTTAAAAGTGGGACTATATACTCACTTTCGTCTTGAAGATATATATATAATTTGACTTGGTCTCCGGTTGATATCACGAACCTATCCATATACAATATATCAATACCTTTTCTTTTTAAACAAACGTCACATATATATACTTGTTATACTTTTAATACTTTGAATAATTCCTTAGTCCGTAGTTAGCAGTTCGTTGTTAGTAATTCAATTTTAATGGTTCATTTTTAGATGTTTAATATACCCGCAATGAAATAAATAAAACCCCCAACGAAATAAATAAAACCCCATCGTATATGTATTGGTCGAGATTAATCTTGACCCACGGTACCGGTGTTGTCAAATGACGTGTTGCGTACATAAAGTACCGGTGTTGTCAAATGACGTGTTGCGTACAATCATGGGATCTTATGATTAATCTTCTCGTGTTGTTTACGGGTGATCCTGAACCATATAAAATTGAATTATAAGTACATATATATAAAATATCATGTTAACTTAAAAAGATGTGATTTATTTAATTTTTCCCAATTATTTTCGTGGCTAAACTAGTCTTGGATATCCGATTTTGTTTCGGTCATAGTTTCTTCGTTACAACTCCGTTTTCGTTGATTCAACTTGCCATCTCCTTGGATCGAGTCCCTATTTAAGACTATGAACTGTAAATACCTTAGTTTGTATTCAAAATCACACGGTATAGGTCAAACTTTAGTGAAACTTATGAAGTTAATCATTTTCCATCATGTAAACAACCTTAAATGATTATTTTTCTAAAAATACTTATACTTTGAGTTAAATCATGAAATTTTTATGTGTTATCATATTCATAGTAAAAATAATTTTTCCAGAAAATAAACCTCCAATTCAAAGTTTAAGATGGTTTTTAATTATCCAACCCAAAACAGCCCCCGGTGGCACTCCGACGTCGTAAAAACAGTTTTTAAGATAATCTTTGAAAAACCAAGTTATACCTTGTTAAATTAGCATATATTTAAGTTATATTACAGGTCTTGGAGTATTTTAAAAGTTAAGTTAGAAGGATCTATTTAGTTTGCAAACAAGTTTGAAAACATTCAAACTATGTTCTTGTTGTTAAAATTTTATACCACAAAATAAGATAGCTATATATATATGAATCGAATAAGGTTATGAACATAGATTCTACCTCAAGTTCCTTGGACAAGGTTGTTGTAAAAGAGGAGTAAGAACCTAGAACCAAAAGGGTGATGGAAGTGGATGAAAGATTGGAAGTAAGTTGGTGTTCTTGGAAGGATTTCTTGAAGTGTTTTTGTAAGGTTTTCTTATGAGGTTTAAGTGTTGTTTTTGAAGCTAAATGATGGGGAAAATGCTTGGAGATGATCAAGTATGAAGTTAAGAGTATTTTGAGAGAGAAATGGAAGTGTAAGTATGAGAAAATGGGGTGAAGAAATGGTGTGCATGCATAAAAACGTTTTTAGGTTATAAAGGAAAAAAAAGATACCTAACTTTGTTTTCTTGCTAAATAATTCATGCTACTTGACAAATGGTTGGTTCCACATGTTTCTTTGCTAAGGAGCAGATTTTTATTGGTATATACCAATAGTAAATACATCTAGAAGCTGCGTATGATACGGGTACATATACCCTAGGTATACGTATAGAAATCTTTGAGAAAATGGAACGAGGATTCAAATATAGTTATCTTTTGTAAATATACTTATATTGTTTTATGTATTTAAGTCTTTAAAAGTGATTAAATACATTACTTATACGATATATGTATAAACATTATAGGTCATAAGTATTTAAGTCAAATAACGTTACGTATGGTTATCGTTTTGAAAACTTAAGTTAGTAGTTTCAAAATATACTTATAACTTATTGTTATTAATACAAAATGAGATATTAAAACATTCTTAGGTCATGTTAAATATGTATATATACATATATATACACAAACGTATAATTATCATATATTGTATAGTTCGTGATATCATCGGTCAAACTAGACGGTCAAACGTTGTGTAAAACTCTTTTCGAAAAACATAAGTCTCGAAAATTTGGATTGCTTATCATGTTGGTAAGGTTTAATTTATGTAAATATTAATCTTATAAGTATAGAACGATCGAAAAAGTGCGGGTCGTTACATTACCTCCCCGTTAAATAAATTTCGTCCCGAAATTTTAAAATTGTACCTATTTTGCGTCATCGAGAAACAAGTGTGGATACTTTTGTTTCATCTGATCCTCCCGTTCCCACGTAAACTCGGGACCTCTTCGAGCATTCCAACGAACCTTAACGATCGGTATGTTGCTCTGCTTGAGCTGTTTAACTTCACGGTCCATGATTTCGATTGGTTCTTCGACGAATTGTAGTTTCTCGTCGACATGGATTTCTTCAAGAGGAATGGTGAGGTCTTCCTTTGCAAGACACTTCTTAAGGTTCGAGACGTGAAAGGTATTATGTACTCCGGCGAGTTGTTGCGGTAACTCGAGTCGATAAGCTACCGGTCCAATGCGTTCGATGATCTTGAACGGGCCTACATATCTTGGGTTCAGTTTACCCCTTTTTCCAAAACGTATCACACCTTTCCAAGGTGACACCTTTAGCATAACCATGTCACCGATCTGAAACTCTAATGGTTTCCTTCGGACATCGGCGTAGCTCTTTTGGCGACTACGGGCTGTTTTCAATCTCTCCTTGATTTGTACTATCTTCTCAGTCGTTTCGTGTATGATCTCGGGACCAGTTAAATGTCGATCTCCTACTTCATTCCAACAGATAGGAGATCTACACTTCCTTCCATACAATGCTTCGAATGGTGCAGCTTTAATGCTCGCATGATAACTATTATTATACGAGAATTCTGCTAACGGTAAATACTTATCCCATCCGTTTCCAAAATCGATCACACATGCCCTGAGCATGTCTTCAAGAGTCTGAATTGTTCTTTCACTCTGCCCGTCGGTTTGCGGATGATATGCGGTACTCATATCCAGACGAGTTCCTAGTGCCTCCTGTAGTGATTGCCAGAACTTTGAGGTAAATCTACTATCACGATCAGATATAATGGAAATAGGTATTCCATGCCTTGAAACAACTTCCTTTATATACAATCGTAATAGTTTCTCCATTCTATCCGTTTCCTTTATAGGCAAGAAATGTGCAGACTTGGTGAGACGATCAACAATCACCCAAATGGTGTCGTAACCCCAGGCAGTCTTTGGTAACTTCGTGATGAAATCCATGGTAATACCATCCCATTTCCATTCTGGGATTTCTGGTTGTTGAAGTAACCCTGACGGCTTCTGGTGTTCTGCTTTGACCTTGGAACAAGTTAAACACTCCCCAACATATGTTGCTACGTCTGTCTTTAAATTAGGCCACCAATAACGTGTCTTAAGATCTTGATACATCTTTCCAACTCCAGGATGTATCGAGTATCTTGTCTTATGTGCCTCGTTCAATATCAACTTCCTTAATCCACCCAACTTCGGTACCCAAATACGATTTGCAAAATATCGAATTCCGTCTTCCCGTATAACGAGTTGCTTCTCATACTTCTTCATTATTTCATTTCTTATGTTTTCTTTATTGAGTGCTTCTTGTTGAACCTCTTTGATTTGTGAGTTGAGATTCATGCGAATTTTTATGTTCATTGCTCGAACTCGGATTGGTTCTCGTTCCTTTCTGCTTAGAGCATCGGCCACTACGTTCGCTTTCCCGGGATGATAGCGAATTTCACAATCATAGTCGTTTATTAACTCGACCCACCTACGTTGCCTCATGTTCAATTATTTCTGATCAAAAATATGTTGAAGGCTTTTATGATCAGTAAACACAGTGAATTTAACCCCATACAAGTAGTGTCTCCACATCTTCAATGCAAACACAACTGCTCCCAATTCTAGATCATGCGTCGTATAATTCCGCTCGTGAATCTTCAATTGTCGGGATGCGTATACAATAACTCTCTTCCGTTGCATAAGAACGCAACCAAAACCTTGTCGTGAAGCGTCACAATATATTTCAAAATCATCGTTCCCTTCTGGTAACGATAAAATAGGCGTCGTAGTTAACTCCTTCTTTAGTATTTGAAATGCGTTCTCCTGCTCAGAGGTCCATTCATATTTCTTCCCTTTTTGCGTTAACGCTGTCAACGGCTTAGCTATTCGGGAAAAATCTTGAATAAACCTTCTATAATAACCGGCTAAACCCAAAAATTGGCGTATCTGCGTTGGTGTCTTAGGAGTCTCCCATTTTTCAATGGCTTCAATTTTTGCTGGATCAACCTGAATTCCTTTGCTACTAACAACGTGGCCAAGAAATTGCACTTCTTTCAACCAGAAAGCACATTTAGAAAATTTAGCATATAGCTGTTCTTTTCTTAACAACTCTAATATCAACCTTAAATGCTGCTCATGCTCTTGCTCACTCTTGGAATAGATAAGAATATCATCAATGAAAACGATAACAAACTTATCTAAATATGGACTACAAACTCGATTCATGAGGTCCATGAATACAGCTGGCGCATTTGTCAACCCAAACGGCATGACCAAAAATTCGTAATGACCATAACGTGTCCGAAAAGCAGTTTTCGGTATATCTTCTTCTTTGACACGTAATTGATGATAGCCCGATCTTAGGTCAATTTTCGAGTACACACATGATCCTTGGAGTTGATCAAATAAGTCGTCAATTCTCGGTAGTGGATACCGATTCTTGATAGTTAACTTATTTAATTCACGATAATCTATACACATTCGGAAAGATCCGTCTTTCTTCTTGACGAATAAAATCGGAGCTCCCCACGGTGAAGTACTTGGTCGTATGAATCCACGATCCAGTAATTCTTTTAACTGACTCTGAAGTTCTTTTAACTCGGACGGTGCAAGTCTATATGGAGCACGGGCAACCGGTGCAGCTCCTGGTACAAGATCTATTTGAAATTCTACAGATCTAAATGGAGGTAATCCCGGCAACTCTTCCGGAAATACTTCAGGAAAATCTCTTGCCACAGGCACGTCATTGATGCACTTCTCTTTTTCTTTCTTTTCGAATTTATTAACATGTGCTAAGATAGCATAGCACCCTTTCTTCAAGCACTTTTGAGCTTTCAAATAACTAATGAGTTTTAGCTTTGAGTTACCCTTCTCTCCATAAATCATTACTGGCGTTTTATTCTTACGAGGAATGCGAATTGCCTTCTTGGCGCACACAACTTCAGCTCCTATTTTGGACATCCAGTCCATGCCGACTATTACATCAAAACTTCTTAATTCTACGGGTATCAAATCAATCTTAAATGTTTCTCCGGCTAAATTTATTTTACAATCACGGCAAATTTTATCGGCTTTAATTAGTTTACCATTAGCTAACTCAATCATGTACTTAGCATCTAGAGGTAATGATGAACAATTCAATTTAGCGTGAAAGTCTCTACACACGTAACTTCTATCAGCACCAGTATCAAATATAATAGATGCGGATAAGTTATTAATGGTAAACGTACCCGTAACAAGCTCCGGGTCTTCACATGCCTCTCTAGCATTAATAACAAATGCTCTCCCACGTGCAGGTCCGATATTCTTCTCTGGATTCGGGCACTGGCTCTTATAGTGACCTTGTTTTCCACACCCAAAACAAGTAATGGTAGCCAAAGCAGTTCTATTTGCATTGGTGGCAAGAGTCTTGGTACCATTTGTATTTGTAACGAGAGCCCTACAATCTTCAGCAAGATGACCCTTTCGATTACATTTGTTGCATACCACATTACAGTAACCAGAGTGATGTTTGTGGCATCGGTTGCATAAAGGATTTTGTCCTTTATAACCAAAGCTTAAACCACTACCCGCACCTTGCGTGTTTTCTTGTTTCTTAAAAGATTGTTGTTGGTTACCTCGATCATAATTTCCATTCCACTTTCTTTTGTTACCTGATACCTTCACATCAGTATTGGATACTTTCTTATCCATGATGACCTGATCCATTAGCTCGTTTGCCATGGTTATAGCTTCATGAATTGTCTTAGGTTTCGATGCTGTAACATTTGCCTTGACCTTTTTGGGCAAACCATCTTTGTACATTTCAATCTTCCGTTCTTCGGTTGGAACCAATTCAGGACATAGCAAAACTAATTCCATGAATCGCTGATTGTAGTTGGTGATTTCAGTACCAATAACCTTCAGACTTCGTAACTCATCTTCCAACTTCCTAACCTCGTTCCTTGGACAATATTCGTTGATTAACATTGTTTTGAATTCTACCCACGGAGTATCATAAGCTACATCTCCTCCTACAGCCTTCACATAATTTTTCCACCACGTGAGTGCACTATCTTGTAAAGTGCACGATGCATACTTGGTCATGTCCTTTTCAACACAACCACTGATTTTAAACACAGTCTCCATCTTTTCTATCCATCGGGTTAAACCGATTGGTCCTTCTGTTCCACTGAATGATGAGGGCTTGCAAGCTTGAAAAGTTTTGTAAGTGCACCCCACACGAGGATTTGGGTTAACTGCAGCACCTCTTGCAGCCTCGACCCATAACATTCTGTCGTTCACTCGCTGATTGATGAGTTCCTGGATTTCTTGTTCCGTCATTCGATTCAATCGCGCCATTTCCTAATGAAAGAAAATAATTATTCACATGGATTATTATAGATGTAGTGTGTATTTATAGTACATTATAGCTTGTTAATAATATGAACCAGGTATTATTATAAAAGCCTTTTCTTCTTATTAGCGTTTTATAATTATATCTAGGGTAGTACCTACCCGTTAATGTCCATACTTAATAGCTTAGTACATAATCAATTACTACCATCTAAATAATACTTAACCATGGAAAATTATTGCATTTCACACTTCACTATTTTACATATGCTTATCTTACATCGAACATTAAGCAAACCACACTAATAATATTATACAAAACATTATATGATCCCATGGTTTAATACGGCAGCGCATCGTTTGGTCTATTTTCTAGGACGTTTAGGTTCAAAGAATCGCTTAACGCTTATCCTGGCTGTCTGCCTATATTTTGGCTGTGGGACTGAAGAACTGGATGCCGGGATAGAACGAATAGGAATAGCGGGAATAGGGGTGGTAGTGTCTAGTGGAGTTGGTGCCACATCATCCTTACTAAACTCGGGATTTGAATTTTCTAATTCATTAGCCTTTCGTTTCTTTCCTAGTTCGAACTCGTCTTTTGTAATTTCCTGTATTTCTTCCTCGGGTTCACTTTCCTCCTCGGGTTCACTTTCCTCCTCGGGTTCACTTTCCTCCTCTGGTTCACTTTCCTCCTCGGGTTCACTTTCCGGGTTCTCTATAGTCGGTTCATCCGGAATTTGTGAGTCTTCCCCAAAGATATTATTTTCGTCATCGGATAGGTTAATGACTGGAACACCATCTGAAGATTCTGGTTCGGAGTCGCTGAACGTGATGACAAGTTTTGAGCCCGACATCTATCACACAACAACTAACCCATTAGTACTACATAATATTTACATATAAATTTTAACCAACAATGATAAACAATGGTTTTTAAATCAGACCCGGTCAAAGTCCAGACTTACTAATGTATCCTAACGACTTATCAGTTAGACACACTAATGCAAACCTGGTTCGCTAAGACCACCGCTCTGATACCACATGTCATAACCCGTCCTTAACCATAAGAACGTGTTAGATAACGTATGATTTCATTGCGAGGTATTGACCTCTATATGCGACATTTTTAAAAGAGAAACTGCATATATTATACATTACAAACCATAACCATTATTTTTGTTACAAGCTTTAGACAATAAAAAGATGATTATCGTTTAGCGATAATCTTCGACTTACAAACTTTACATATAATGATAACAACACGATTTCGAGCATATTTTACAACACAAATCCTTGGGTATGCAGTTTTATTTTTGACACAAATATGCGTACGCAAGATCCTGCTCAAATTCAACATAATGCAGCGGAAGCTTTAGTAATCACCTGAGAATAGACATGTTTTAAAAGGTCAACATAAAGTTGGTGAGATATAGGTTTAATGCCGGCAGCAATATATATATATAGACCACAAGATTTCGTATATAAACAGTTTAATAAAAATATTCTAAGTGGTTGAGCACTTGGTAACCATACTTAACATTTAATCACGTCGCATATTCCCTTTATTATGAAATTTTACTACACCGTACCAAGTGTAGTCACGAAACGAAGTACTGTGCAACCGTTGAATACTGGTCGTCCAGTCCGGTTGGGGTTGTCAGGCCCGATAGATCTATCAACAGGATTCGCGTTTACAATACCGCTGTAAATAACAGTTACCAAGCTACAGGGAAGTATGCCAGTGGTACAACTCAACGTAGAATATATTTTTCAGTTACTTGTGTCCATAACGTAAAACATAAAATACATGTATTCTCATCCCGAAATATTTAGAGTTTAAAAGTGGGACTATATACTCACTTTCGTCTTGAAGATATATATATAATTTGACTTGGTCTCCGGTTGATATCACGAACCTATCCATATACAATATATCAATACCTTTTCTTTTTAAACAAACGTCACATATATATACTTGTTATACTTTTAATACTTTGAATAATTCCTTAGTCCGTAGTTAGCAGTTCGTTGTTAGTAATTCAATTTTAATGGTTCATTTTTAGATGTTTAATATACCCGCAATGAAATAAATAAAACCCCCAAAGAAATAAATAAAACCCCATCGTATATGTATTGGTCGAGATTAATCTTGACCCACGGTACCGGTGTTGTCAAATGACGTGTTGCGTACATAAAGTACAGGTGTTGTCAAATGACGTGTTGCGTACAATCATGGGATCTTATGATTAATCTTCTCGTGTTGTTTACGGGTGATCCTGAACCATATAAAATTGAATTATAAGTACATATATATAAAATATCATGTTAACTTAAAAAGATGTGATTTATTTAATTTTTCCCAATTATTTTCGTGGCTAAACTATTCTTGGATATCCGATTTTGTTTCGGTCATAGTTTCTTCGTTACAACTCCGTTTTCGTTGATTCAACTTGCCATCTCCTTGGATCGAGTCCCTATTTAAGACTATGAACTGTAAATACCTTAGTTTGTATTCAAAATCACACGGTATAGGTCAAACTTTAGTGAAACTTATGAAGTTAATCATTTTCCATCATGTAAACAACCTTAAATGATTATTTTTCTAAAAATACTTATACTTTGAGTTAAATCATGAAATTTTTATGTGTTATCATATTCATAGTAAAAATCATTTTTCCAGAAAATAAACCTCCAATTCAAAGTTTAAGATGGTTTTTAATTATCCAACCCAAAACAGCCCCCGGTGGCACTCCGACGTCGTAAAAACAGTTTTTAAGATAATCTTTGAAAAACCAAGTTATACCTTGTTAAATTAGCATATATTTAAGTTATATTACAGGTCTTGGAGTATTTTAAAAGTTAAGTTAAAAGGATCTATTTAGTTTGCAAACAAGTTTGAAAACATTCAAACTATGTTCTTGTTGTTAAAATTTTATACCACAAAATAAGATAGCTATATATATATGAATCGAATAAGGTTATGAACATAGATTCTACCTCAAGTTCCTTGGACAAGGTTGTTGTAAAAGAGGAGTAAGAACCTAGAACCAAAAGGGTGATGGAAGTGGATGAAAGATTGGAAGTAAGTTGGTGTTCTTGGAAGGATTTCTTGAAGTGTTTTTGTAAGGTTTTCTTATGAGGTTTAAGTGTTGTTTTTGAAGCTAAATGATGGGGAAAATGCTTGGAGATGATCAAGTATGAAGTTAAGAGTATTTTGAGAGAGAAATGGAAGTGTAAGTATGAGAAAATGGGGTGAAGAAATGGTGTGCATGCATAAAAACGTTTTTAGGTTATAAAGGAAAAAAAAGATACCTAACTTTGTTTTCTTGCTAAATAATTCATGCTACTTGACAAATGGTTGGTTCCACATGTTTCTTAATCATTTAAGGCTGCTAAGGAGCAGATTTTTATTGGTATATACCAATAGTAAATACATCTAGAAGCTGCGTATGATACGGGTACATATACCCTAGGTATACGTATAGAAATCTTTGAGAAAACGGAACGAGGATTCAAATATAGTTATCTTTTGTAAATATACTTATATTGTTTTATGTATTTAAGTCTTTAAAAGTGATTAAATACATTACTTATACGATATATGTATAAACATTATAGGTCATAAGTATTTAAGTCAAATAACGTTACGTATGGTTATCGTTTTGAAAACTTAAGTTAGTAGTTTCAAAATATACTTATAACTTATTGTTATTAATACAAAATGAGATATTAAAACATTCTTAGGTCATGTTAAATATGTATATATACATATATATACACAAACGTATAATTATCATATATTGTATAGTTCGTGATATCATCGGTCAAACTAGACGGTCAAACGTTGTGTAAAACTCTTTTCGAAAAACATAAGTCTCGACAATTTGGATTGCTTATCATGTTGGTAAGGTTTAATTTATGTAAATATTAATCTTATAAGTATAGAACGATCGAAAAAGTGCGGGTCGTTACAGATAACATAAAATGTTTCTATATCTCGTCTCATATATTCATGTCTAAATAAACTAAAAATTATATTCTTGATTCATGATGTGTATACATCCGATTTGATTGATGGCACAAGTTAAGAGTGATTAATCAACCATCAATTTAAGTATAGAATTCCATAAATATATGGTGAATATATAAATATAGAATTTTATATTTTTCTTTTAGCGAAAAAAATGAAATTTATAACAAAATCGTTTTCTTAAAAAGAGAAAAAGAAAAATAAGATACATATTTAAAACACGGATAAAGCTCGAAAGCGTAACACTAAACCTAAATGATATACCTGAACTAAAGCTAACTAAACATGAATCTCGGAGTTTTTTAAGAGAACACAGTCAATTGAAAACATATTAAAGGAATACATGTACTTTCAAAAATATCTATAACTTAACTATAGCTTTTTACTAAAGTTGCAGTTGTTAGCGATAATACTCAAGAAAAAGTGAAAAACTCAAGAATCTTCTTCTATTGATGAATATCGCTCAAGTTTACCGAACGTCCAACCACGTCCAACCATCTCATCCCATTCTGATTAACGATATCTTTTAATTTATATATTCACAGTTGTCAAATAAACATGAAGAACTAAATTATTCAATTATATTCCTCTTCGAGCTCTCAATTAAACTAATGTTATAACATTTAAACATTTGAATTGTCCAGCTCGTACATCGTAATCATAGTACGTAGCCATAGCTCAGTTCCAACTCCGATTGCTATGATAATACTTGGATGCAATCACTATAACATAGATACTCATCACTTGTAATTTCATATTACTCTAGTTAAAACGATT
This sequence comes from Rutidosis leptorrhynchoides, assembly GCF_046630445.1. Taxonomy (NCBI): domain Eukaryota; kingdom Viridiplantae; phylum Streptophyta; class Magnoliopsida; order Asterales; family Asteraceae; genus Rutidosis; species Rutidosis leptorrhynchoides. The sequence goes on along the minus strand of NC_092335.1, from coordinate 678,853,918 downwards.
TATGTGTTTGGATTGCTTAAAAGTCTCTGAAGCAGATTCAAGTACTTTGTTTTGATTTTTAATATTGTTTTTAACGTAGTTGCTTAATCTTCAAACTTTGCCTATGCAATTTACATAAGCTTGTGACAATACATAATTTGGATTTAATGATTAAATGTTCTATAAAGTTAGTTTTGATTTAAAAAAAAATGTTCATCATTTTGTTCAAATAATAATTCCGTTTCTTATGAAGCCTTAGATTTTGAAAATTATTTTCCAGAGTACCATGTTCATTAATTTCTTTTTAAAAACACTATCCTCCCTTAAAAAACTCCGAATCTCGTCATATACAAATTAAAGACATGAAGATAAATGCAATTAATAAACAATCTAACAAAGAAGACAACTAATTACTAACAACATCAAACTCTACTAACCGACGATGTAGTCCTCGGAAAATGTTAATCATCTGAAAATGTTAATCATGGCCTTCATTATGGTAATGGTTAAGCCTTCCATATTTAGAATATTTTCAATATAAAATTTAATTTTTCATGAATAAATTATCCTATTATATAGAAAGTACTTTATAATATGAAAAAGTGAACATTATAATTGGAATTTTTCTAAATATAGTCCTAAAAGCTATGTTTAAGACTTTAAAACATGTATTCACAGTGTTGTAAAAAAGGCCGAGACTGACAGACATCGCAACAGATTTAAAAAAGGGTTAAAATGGTCGACGACCAACAAACGGTCAACAACGGTAAAAAAAAACGGTTAAAGCGTTAAAAAAACGACGGATCGAGACGGGTCGAGACGGATCGAGACGGATTTTGACCAAAGTTGAAATTTAATACGGAGTATATAATTTAAACATAAACATTATTTCAAATTAGGCTAATATTTTAAAGTAAAAATAAATATTTGTCTTTAATTTTGCATATTTTTGTTTGAAATGGTTTATGTTTGAAAATATATAATATAAAAAGTTAGCGTTGATCAGCATCTGTCTCGACATCCGACATCGTTTTAACCATTGTGACGTTTCAAAGTCTCGATCATCTAGACTCCGTCTCACGTCTATTATGACCTTGGTATTACTACCCACTTTTATTTACCACTATTAATGCATAAAAAATTCCTGAAACATGACCATACCATAACCGCATAACCCTAAAGGTTAACTTTAGAATTTTTTTTTTTTTACAATTAATGTTTAACAATTAACTTAAAATTATGATGAGGATTGTCCTTAACTTAATTGTAAACCATGAGTGCAACTAATAATCTTTAAATTGTGCCCTTTTTAGACGTACGTATTAATCACGTAAAATAAATGAACAAACAAGTGAATGATCTAGATAATCACCACAAACCACAATACTTAACAGATTAAAACCAAAGAAATTACAAAACGAAGAGTTTATCTCTTTTAACCAGAAAACAAATACAATGGAAAACTGAATGAATCATCTACAGTAACCAACCCTAGCTTGCCTTTTATACATCCAGAAAGACAAGAATCAAAAACTACAACCAGACCCCTGAACTATTAAAACTTTGAATAAATAACATAAATGGTCCCTGTAGTTTCTTTCTGTTTTAATAAGAATGGATACTCAAACACAACTACATCCCATCTGTGTACCATCTACCTTGAACGCCACACCAGGTGCATTATCCATAAATAGACAGTACATGATTCGCAAAGTGTTTGAGCCTTCATAAACAGCAACAAGCATCAGCTACATTCTGAATCTTGACTGCAACAAAGTCTGCTTACATGATCCAAGACTGCAACCATCACTGGACCATCTACATACATGATCCAAGACTGCAACCATCACTGGACCATCTACATACCTGTTACTCAACCAAACAAGCATTAGGAAATGATAAAATAAACAAACAAATGTTTAGATTGTCACTTTAACAACCCCCCCCCCCCCCCCCCCCCCCAACACCAATCTAATCATTTGAAGAGATTTAACAAATACAAATGATCACACAATACCCTATGTTGTGGACCACTTAAACCTTTTGAGAATAAGTCGGCAACATTATTTGCAGACTCTATTTTATTCACATTAATGACACCTGCAGACAACTTATCTCTTACAAAATGAAGATCTATTTCAAAATGTTTAGTCTTTTCATGGAAAACAGGATTAGAAACAATTTTAATTGCAGCCTTGTTATCAACAAATATGTCCACAGGTAACACAACTTTATATTCTAACTCAACAAGTAATTTCAAAATCCAAACAATCTCACAAGTTACATCAGCAAGAGCTCTATACTCAGCTTCAGCTGAGGATCTAGAAATGGTAGCCTGTTTTTTGCTCTTCCATGAAACCAATGTCCCATTTAAAAAAACACAATAACCTGTGACAGATTTTCTGAACATACTAGCTTTACCCCAATCAGAATCAACATAAGCCTTTAATTCAACATCACAATTTTTGAAATATGTACATCCAACCCAGGAGCACCTTTTAGATACCTTAACAACCTTAATGCACATTTCAAATGTGATTGTAGAGGTGAATGCATAAATTGACTCAACAAGTGAACAGAATATGATATGTCAGGCCTTGTTAATGTAAGATATATAAGTTTACCAATCAACTTTTGATATTTATTAACATTTTCAAGACCCTAATCAGTTTGTGTGCTTTCTGTGTTTAAAACAAATCCTGCTTCCAATGGTGTGTGCAGACTTACAACCCAAAACACCAAATTCAGCCAACAATTCTAAACAATACTTCCTTTGTGACAAGCAAATACCAGATTGTGTTCTTAACACTTCTATTCCCAAAAAATATTTCAAAATTCCTAAATCTTTTATTAAGAATTTTGAACTTAAAAATAATTTAAACTTGTCAATTTCTTTCAGATTATTTCCTGTAACAACTATGTCATCAACATAGACAAGTAAAGCAACAAAAACACCACTTTCAGACTTAACAAATAGGGAATAATCATTTTTACTCTGTTTAAAGCCATGCTCAAACAAGGCAGAGGACAATTTTTCATTCCACTTCCTTGGGGCTTGCTTTAAACCATATAAACTTTTTTTCAACTTGCAAACCCTCTTTTCAGATTCATCAAAATACCCTAAAGGTAATGACATATACACATCTTCATCTAAATCACCATAGAGAAAAGCATTATTTACATCAAGTTGATATAAATCCCAATTATTAACAACAGCAAGATTTAATAAACATTTTATAGTGGTCATTTTAACCACTGGAGAAAAAGTTTCATCAAAGTCTATGTCCTCTCTCTGATTATACCCCTTAGCAACTAATCTTGCTTTATATATATCAATTTCACCATTAGATTTATATTTGATTTTATATACCCACTTGCATCCTATTGGTTTTCTATCTTGAGGTAAGTCTGTAAGTTCCCAAGTGTCATTTCTATATAATGCTTCCATTTCTAAGTTCATAGCATCAATCCAATGCTGTGACTTACAGGCCTCCCAGTAGTTTGATGGTTCAAAACTTTTATTCAAAGAAACAACAAAACACAGATTATCAAGACTTAAACTACTATAATTAACAGTTTTCTCAATGTCATACTTAACTTTTCCTTCAACAACAAAATAATCAAATCTCTTAGGTTGAATAATGTTCCTTTGAGACCTTCTCAAAGTTGAAGAAGGTTCTGGTGTATCAATAGTATTAAAGATACTTTTTGACTTGCCCTCAGGGTGATTTCCTTCAGCATGTAATGTTGCATTAGGTTGTTTACTACCAGTTTACTCTGCAGAACCAGAATTACCTGGCAGACTACTCCCTGAGCCATCACTACTTAAGTTATCTTCCCTTCATCATTGGGTCTTTGGGTATTTAGGTTATCATTTTCATACATATCAAAAAAATTTATTTTATTCAAATCATTTGACTCTTTATCACCAACAGAAGTTTCAATTATTTTAAATGGAAATACATTTTCATAAAATTTTACATCTCTTGAAAACAACACAACTTTACTATCAAAACTGTATAACTTGTACCCTTTCTTTACAGTTGAGTACCCTATCAAAGCACATTTTTCAGATCTTGAAGAAAACTTATCATGATTATTTAAAACATTAACAAAAGCAAGACAACCAAATACCCTTAAATGGGAAAGATTAGGTTTTTTATGATACACCAGCTTAAAGGGACATTTTCCATTCAGAATAGATGATGGCAGCCTGTTAATCAAATATGTAGCAGTTAATATGCAATCAGACCAAAACTTAAGAGGACCTCCCCCTTGAAACATTAATGACCTAGCCACATTTAATAAGTGTCTATGTTTTCTTTCTACAATCCCATTCTGTTGTAGAGTGTGTACACAACTTGTTTGGTGTATTATACCATTGTTTGAAGCAAACAAATTCATCTTAGCATTTACAAACTCAGTACCATTATCACTTCTCAAAACTTTAACCTTTTTATTAAATTGATTTTCAAGTTGTTTACAAAACAACTCAACATACCAACTTCATCTTTTGATTTTAACAAAAAAATCCAAACAGCCCTTGTGCAGTCATCAACAACAGTTAGAAAAGACCTAAAACCATCTCTGCTAGTGACCCTGTATGGACCTCACATATCTAAGTGAACTAGTTCACCTAAATATGTGGTTTTATGATCACTAAGAGGGAATGGTTCTCTTGTTTGTTCTGCCTTATGGCAAACATCACAATGATCATTGTTTTTATCACTAGTAAATTGTAAATCATTACTTAAAACACCTAAGACTTGGTCTGCAGGGTGACCAAGTCTACAATGCCAAACAGATTTAGACAACATACTGAAATTTTGATTTGTTTTACTACACTCACCAACACAATCATTTTTGAAGATATAAAGATCTTCACACAAATTACCAGTCAAAATGGTCTTCCTTGAGACCAATTCCTGAATATAACAAGCATTTTGATCAAACCCAACAAACAATTTGTTATCTCTGACTAAACAATATACAGACAACAGATTCACACAATATTCAGGAACAACAAGCACATCATAAAGAACCAATTTATCAGATATTCTTAAGTTTCCAATCATCTCAACCTTAGCTCTAGTCCCATTGGGATGACCAACAGTTAAATTTAGACTGGAAACATCACAAACAGACTCAAATCCCTTATCAGAATTAGTCATGTGATGATTAGCACCTGAGTCTATTATCCAGCCAAAATTAACATTGGTTTTATCAATCAAATTATGTGAGACAAAGAATTTATCAAAATTTTCATTAAAGAACACATTTAAATTCATAAACTCACCTGTCATGTTGGAAAATGAATGTGCAGGTGCACTTTTTCCATCAAGAAAGCTAACAAGCTTAGCAATCTGCTCATTTGACAAAGTGAGAGAAGTAGACCCAGACTTGTTATCACCATTATTAGTAATACTGTTACCAGAATTAGAATTAGACATACAAGATGAATTATTGAAATTTTTCCTTTTAAAATTTGGTGGATATCCAACAACCTCAAAGCATCTATCCACAGTGTGATTAGTCATACCACACTTGGTACACTTTAAGTTATTATTTCTTGAAGGATATCCAACAATTTCATAATATTTTTCAATTGTATGACCAATTCTACCACATTTTTTACACTCAATCTTAGAATTAGAATTAGTATTTCCAATCCTTGGTTTACCAGTATTAGCAAAGAAAGCAGATGACTCATTAACAGATTTTTTATCTTGCACATCTCTATGTGACTCTTCTCTAGAGACAATAGAGAATGCAGTTTTAACATATGGTAAATGATCACTAGTTAATATAGTGGTCCTAACTGGCTGATAGGAATCATCCAGTCCCATCAAGAATTTCATTAATTTTCTCTGATTATAATGTTCCTTTCCTTCCTTATCAGCAGCACAATCACAAGATCGTAGTTTACACAGAATATCATATTGTTTCCAAAGTGAGTTAAGTTTGTGATAATAATCTGATACAGGAGTACCATTTTGTGTTAATTGTGCAATTTTTTGTTCCAAATTAAACATCACAGAGCCATCAACTTTGTCATATGTTTCTTTCAACTCATCCCAAACAACAAAGGCAAATTTAGAATATATTTGTCCATAATACATTTCATCAGAAACACAACCTAAAATCCAAGAAAGGACAACAGCATTACACATTTCCCATTGACCTGCTAAAACTTCATCTTGATCATCTTTTTCAATTGTACCTTTTATAAAACCAATCTTGTTTTTAGTTTTTTCATTGCACAAGCCCAAGATTTATAATTCTCAGTTCCTTTAAGTTTGAAATTTATTAAAGGTGTACTGCTGATGTCACTTGCATGAAGGGAAAGGGGATCTCCAAAATCCAATTTACTTATCATGGTTACAGAATCACCACTATCACTCATTTTGACAGAAGAACAAACAAACAGATAACAGATAATAAACAGATAACAGATAATGAACACATAGCAAATAGCAAATAAAAACAAACAAAACAGATAACAGATAGCAAATAAAGGAAGATTGTCCTGGCTATAGGCCAAGTATAACACGTAGGGGCAGTTGATTCCTGTAAGCACAGAAACTCCTACGTGTAGGAACTTGCTACAAATCACAGGTAGGAAGAAATATCCTTACAGAGTACTCCTCCTTAATCTTCTTTTAAGATGCCAGCGGAAGCCACTTCTTGAATAATATTCAAGAACAAACCAGAATTACCAATTAGGGTTTTGAACAACAAACCCTAGATTGCAAAACCACGTCCTCAGATCTAGCCCGATAAGACAAACCAAACACACCGATTCACTTGAGATTAGAGATCCCAAATAAACCCCAATTTGATCGAAGAATTACCAATTCCACGAAACCCAAAATCAAAACAATCGAACCCCACTCGAACCTGACTCTGATACCATGAACAAACAAGTGAATGATCTAGATAATCACCACAAACAACAATACTTAACAGATTGAAACCAAAGAAATTACAAAACGAAGAGTTTATCTCTTTTAACCAGAAAACAAATACAATGGAAAACTAAATGAATCATCTACAGTAACCAGCCCTAGCTTGCCTTTTATACATCCAGAAAGACAAGAATCAAAAACTACAATCAGACCCCTGAACTATTAAAACTTTGAATAAATAACATAAATGGTCCCTGTAGTTTCTTTCTGTTTAATAAGAATGGATACTCAAACACAACTACGTCCCATCTGTGTACCATCTACCTTGGACCCCACACCAGGTGCATTATCCATAAATAGATAGTACATGATTCACAAAGTGTTTGAGCCTTCATAAACAGCAACAAGTATCAGCTACATTCTGAATCTTGACTGCAACAAAGTCTGCTTACATGATCCAAGACTGCAACCATCACTGGACGATCTACATACATGATCCAAGACTGCAACCATCACTGGACCATCTACATACATGTTACTCAACCAAACAAGCATTAGGAATTGATAAAATAAACAAACAAATGTTTAGATTGTCACTTTAACAATAAAAAATCTTTTTAAATGTAATCTGACTGCTATAATGCCTTAAAAAATATTACTGCTATATAATTAAATTTTAATCGTCTAGCACATGAACATCTTAATGACAGCATTAAAAAAGTTCAAGAAAAAAATAGGGTTGATATTTGATACCGTTATTCCACTCGCCGCCCTTGCTATTTCTTGATACCTGTTCTACCTGCAATTTGTAACATCTCCTGCCCACTTTTTAGACATTTATATTAACGTCAAATCTACATATATTTAATCAAAATTATTCAAAAAAATAGGTAGAAACAGATCAGGACACATTTAAGTATCAGCATAAATATTCATAAACATCACGATTCACAATTAAAAATTAAAATAACCAAATTAAAGAAAGGAGAAATAATATAATAATGAAAACATATTTGAAACAAACCCAGAAGGATAAAATTAAGAAACTGGGATTCTTAATTATTACAGTTTTGCTATTGAAAAGATATATTACGAGTTTGTGCGTGAATCTAAGGAAACAAAATAGTAATTAATCTCCAGCCAACAATACTTATTAGATTCATATATCAATCAAATTAACCAATTAATCTTTATTTGATTAATTCATATGAAACTAATAATTACTGCTGGTAGGGAGGTGGAGATAAAAGGATCCTTAGGTTCACGCACAAACACGATATACGGCTTTTCTCAAAATACGGCAGACAAATTTTATTTTTAGATCTCAAATCAAATCTGTGTAATGTAACCTTAGAATAGGTCGGTTGGTAGGTTGTTATTTTTAGTACGACGACTTTGTCACCACTATGGCCCAAAGCTTTGGAGATAGGCCCAATCTTTAACGAACTCAAGACATGCCCAAATTAACATGTTTTCATTTACCAACAAATTATATAAATTTAAACATAATCGTTTAGAGCTAAAACTATATTATGGTTGCTTATATTAGAGATTTAGAGTAGAATGTAAGAAATCGGGTATAAAAACAGATAATCGGATTAGTTCTTAAATCGTGAAACACTTTTCTAATTAAGTATTTCGCCCCTCACAAGCCTCGGGTTAACACGAAATTCTAATTGGGATAAGACAAGAACGATTTTGTTTCCAGGCAAGACGAAATCAAAATCACGAATTAAGGAATCTGTGTGTGTTTCTGTATGTGTTGGAATGAATGCAGATGAAAGCCAAAATTTAACAAAACAGTTTTAGGCAGTTAATGTTTGAAAGGTTGTAACCTTTCATCTAGCCAGAGGCGCTTCCCCTTGGATCCCGCCAGGGGCGCTGCCCCTCAGAACCCGCAAGGGGGCGCAGCCCCCTTGACCCTCGCATTTAGCGCAATAGTTAGTAGTCAACTCTTACGGACGTGTACTCCACACTCTCCGAACCCGTTATTAAGTATAAGTAGCTAACCCATACATTCAAGGAAATTTCAATTCACTAAAATGAATGTTGGATGACGCTAAAATCACTAACATGGAAGAATTGATAAATTCATATTTTGTAGAGAGAATCTTAACATGTGTTTATTTACCATGAATTTAATACGTGTTTTATTAGTTAAGATAGAAATCAAATTTTTAGTTTAAATAGGAATATAAGTTATATTAGTATTCGATTTGTATGTCGGGTTGAGATTTTTTATAGTAAATATTAGACTTTTTATCAAAGTATTCTTAAATTTTGATTATTAATAATAATAAATAAAAGGGGTCAGTTTTACTTATGTAAGGGATATATTCTATTACGAATATCTTTATGTTGTAGCTCATGTGGTAGTTGTCTGTCTTTCTTAGCGAGAGGTTACGAGTTCGACTCCCGTGAGGTGCAGCATTGCACGCAATATTGCCCCTTTACCCTTGAATTTCACCCAAGAGTGCATTTCGTAAATCGCGTTGCGGGGGCAGTGGGGGATAGGGGTTTTACCGCCCATGGCCTCGGATTGGACCGGGTTATGCAACTGCAGCGAGATGAACGCGTGAGTGATTAACTCCCCCCGAGTGATCTCGTACTCAGTGGCGATTTTAGGATCAGAACTCATGGGGGTCCAGAAATATTTTTCTAGTGCTAATTATATTTAAATGTTATTTTAGTATTTGTTTACCTTTAAAAACTACAAAATCAAAAAAATATATGTGGTCCGTAGTTAAATTTAGTAATGTCCTATAGAATTTAAAAGAAAAACTATAAATTCGAAAAATATATGTGGTCCTCTAGTTAAATTTAGTGGTGTGCTAAACAATTTAACGAATATTTTTTACATAAAAAATTTTAAACTAATAGTGTCCCGTGACTCTATGGGCATCAATGTAAACTCGCCACAGCCCGAACTGCTTTTAAAAAAATATATTCTATTACGAATATATGGTACGCCCTCATTTATCAGCCTTTGGATTATAAGTAGTGATGGGTGTAGGCTCATTTTATTAGTCCAGTTTATAGAAAACAAAATGAGTGGAGAGAGAGAGAGAGAGAGGGGGGGAGGGGGGGAGGGAGAGAGAGAGAAAACGGTAAATTCACCTTTTTGGGCCAGTTTGAAGAAAATAAACGGAGTGAATAGCTATATAAAACAAGTGAACATTAAGATGATAAATAAATGATATGTATTATTAGAATGTATAAATGTATTAGGATTAGCCGAGCCCGATTGTATAATGGACTCGATCCACTAGAGTTTAATTAGGATTAGGGTTTCGCTGTACTCTATATATAGTTGATTAATAATATGTTATACCCACGGGTTCTATTATTCTACATGATATCAGAGCCCATTATACAACCGGGCTCGGCTAATCCTAATACATTTATACATTCTAATATGTACTAGCGAAATGACCCGTGAAACCACGAGTTTGTTTAACGAAACAGTTTAATGATATGTTTTAGGTATTAAGTGAACGTAAATGATAAAGTTATTTAGTTTAATGACCCGTGGAACCACAAAGTCTGACTAAGAAACTCGTCAGCTGAATATTTCATCAAACACATAAAATGCATATTAAACAATGCACATCCAATCATAGGAGATAATATTGGTTCTCATTTTATTTTAAAAAGTGCAAATTAAAATATAAATTTAGAATTAGTTTTTCCTTCTACCTAGCTTTTTATATCTTCTCGTACTCAATTCAAAATAATTAATTAAAATAATTAAAAATTAATTAATTTTAATAATTAAAATAATTATTAATAAGATTTAATAATAATAATTAATTAATAAGATTTAATTTTAATTCAAAATTATTTAGATTAATGACATTAACTACCATGCTTAGATTTTTTTCTTTTTCTTTTTGATTTTTTATTAACAAAGAAACTAGTCTAATAATAATATCATAATTTTAGCATTTTAATATTAACTATAGATAGATAGATGATAGCGGTAACGGTAAATGAATAATATGTATGGTAATACAAAAGTTCACTTCTACATTCCTCGATAAAGCTATAAGAAAAAATTATTTTTAAATAACTACTTAATATTTGTTATTTGTGTTATTTATTGGTGTTTTGTCAAATGAGTAAGGCTAGTGCTTCATTAATAATATAAAGTTAGTGGTTCAAGTATCATTATCCATTCGCTAATCACAACAAAATAATTAAAATTAGGTATTACTTGCAGATACAACATTCATTACCTGACACCAGGACTTCCAATGAAGCAAAAGGTCACGGGTTCGATTCCCTTCAAGGTAAATACTTGGGGCGAACTTCATTTAGTGACTGATTGACTAGAGGATGCCTTACCTGGTAGCGGTGGAGGCCTGGATTGCCGTTTACCCGGGGTTTACCTGCTAGAGGGGAGCCATTATGGCTCGTCGCTAGGGGGTTCCTCGTAAAAAAAAAAAAAAAAAAATAAATTTCATTACGTGGTCTTACATTCCTTCTTAGAATAACCATAACTATAATATGGAATAATTACTATACTAACTATTAGACAAAAATGGATGGTGAATAGTGATCAGAGTCATTTTCGTTCTTTTAATTTTTTATTTTTTTACTTTTTCTTCCTTTTCCCAAATAAAGTCCCCAACTTTGTTCAAAAAATAAAATCGACCCTCCAAACAGGGAGGTAAAGTGTTAAATAACTATTTTCATAAAAATTTTAACTAAACTCCACCTAAATATTTAAAGGGTCATATCTTCTCGTTCGCAACGAGTTAAATTTTTCCGACAACATCGTTAAACTCGAAATAATTTTAGGAACACAATGTCACTAACTATAGGCAAAACGGACGCATTTTAAAAAACGATAAATATTTGAGGTATTTTTCATACACGTTGATTTTACGTTAAATTTTTAAAAGTCGACAATTCCATAGCGAAACGCGGAGATGTAAAATAACATTTAAATCTTTGACGGGTTATACCTTTTAGCTCGACTCGAGTTACGCTTCAACGACATGATCGTTAGCCACGAAATAATTTTACAAACTAAACACAATTAAATACATTGAAAATCGAACCCCCGGCGCGAAGCGAGGGTTCGATAACTAGTTCTATATATTGGTTTAACTGTTGGGTTTAAGCATACCATGCAACAACAACAATAATAACAACAATACGTCAATACCTAATTCTACAAATATGGGGAGTGGATAGGTAAGTTGTAGAAGGTCGCTTCTTCATTCTAGAAAGAAAAAAAAAAGTCATTTCCCCACCAACAAGTAGAGGAAAACATTTCTACACTCACGATTAAAAAAGTCATATCTCTCTATTAGAGAATAAAGATATTGCTTTCAAAGGACCCCTCAACCGATATGACATAACAAAAACAAAGATAAATATGGAAGAGAAAACTATACATTCCAAAACGATATGTAAAGAATCGGGCACTAAATAAATGTATATATACGATGAATTATACTATACACTAATTATGGACACATCCCACCAATCATATTCCACCACATCACCACCTTCGCTACAGTATAACAATAACCGGCAAGGGTATTTTGGTCTTTTTACACCCTAAAACAAACCTGTTAAACCCACCTGCCTCGCCACTTCATCTACCTTCCTCATCCTTCTCCATTACTTTTCTCCAGACTCTTCCATCATCCCCTCATCTCCTAATCCCCTCATCCCTATTTCTAAACTCCTTAGTCTCCCCAATTATCGCCTGATTGTGTCGCTGGAGGTTGCTGAAGCTACTGCGACGGCTTCGACAGCTGCTACGGTGATGGCAACGGTGATGGTGATGCCGAAGGTGCAACAATTAAGCAACGGTGGTGACCTAAGCCCTACTTCTCTGGGAGTTTTCGGTGAGTAACGATTGTTTATCCTCTTTTTTTTTTTTTGTTCAATTTGTTGTTCCCACCTTTTCCTGATGGTTTGTTGCGATTACAAAGATCAATTTCTTATATAAAATAGACAAAGATGGAATTGTAGTTTGTTTGTGAATCATACTATAAAACATGAATTAGGATTATATTCGTTTGATTTAACCTCCTTTCCCTTTCTTCAGCGGTGTTCGATTAACCTGAAAAGTTAAGGTTTTTGCTTTAGTCGTTCCATGTTATTTTCGATCTGTTGTATCACCATCTGTATAATTCCAGGAGTTCTATTGTTTTTTGTAAGTGGTTATGTTTCTTTACGACATGTACCGTTTTAGTATATTTTGAGAACTGTCATGATAGTATGCTGTACAAGATTTGAAAGAATTTAGACTTTTCAAGTAAATAATTGTCGCCTGTACTATTTCACAATCCATTACGGCCCATACCCATATGTGCTATACAAATTAGATTGGAAACTGTTTTGTTTATTGCATATATAATACCTACAGGAACATACTACATAGCATACTAATATTCATGCACTTTTAAATATTGCAGAATGGATCAGCAAATACAAGTAACCAACCTCAGTTATGCAACTGAGAGACAGAGTGAAAATAATCGAAGCAGTAGTGCATAGGCGTTGGGTAGCAAAAAAACCTAACAATCCAAGGCAACATGGATTTGGTTGCATTCTGCTCGACAATCATGTAAGTAGAATTTCATACTTGACTTTTTTCACTTTTAGAAGTTACAACTATAGTTATTGTTAAAACTACCAAACAAACGTCGTTACGCACATTAGTGAAAAGTCGAGTAAAGAAATTTTTTAACAGATTACACGAACCGCAATTCAGGCTAACATGAACTACAAAGATAAAGACCATTTTGAAAGAATCTGCAACTCAAGTCAACATAAAGAATATTGAATTTTTATTTCCGAAGCGATCAAAAATTGGGACCAAACAATTGCTAATTTCTACCTCTCTGATAATTGGAATACAAACGGTTTCCGAGAACATACCAGCAGTGGGCTACCCGCAACATACTTCGAACTCAAATCATATAGAAAGCTAAATGCTTACACAATAGCAGGTAACACCAAATTTCCTATTTAGTTAAATTGAACATACAACATGTATTTACTTGATCTTATTAGATTTAGAATTCAAGAACTGACATATTTATGATTTTTGTATAAATCTGTTTGTGTTTATATTTCTGCATGTCATGAGCTGTCCATATTTTCATAAGTACAATTTATCATGCTTTATTAGGTTGTGGTATTTCTTTTTATCTCATTTTGTTGTAAAAAGTACACTACCATTTGTTAATCATTCATTGTGTACATCAGTACTTTCTGTTTTATGAAACATTCGTAAGGCAGTTGTTTAATATAATCTTTTTTATAACTTTGCCATTTCATTTGGGTTTCACCATGTAATGACCTTTCTATTTTGACATAGGTAGATGTTACCATGCTTTAATTACCCTTATGTGCTTGACCATTTGTTAGTTACTCACTGTACACATAAAGACATACTTTTTTTAACGGCTTGAGACGCATCTACTGTTTCCACTGTTTATCATCATCTACAGGTATTATATAAACAGGTCCTCTAGAATTATTGAAATGTAAGGCAATATACATAGAAGAATCATCAACTATTTCAATATGATGCATCTACAAGTACCGCCTTTGTAAATATCAAATATTGACCTTACGTCCAGAAGACCGACTAAAGGGGATAGTAGCAGTAGTTTACAGATGCTGGATTGCTAAAATACTGAACAGTCCAGTACCAACAGCATACTGCTGTCTTTTAATCGAAACACACATAGGTACAGTCTAATTCAGTATAGCTGACTATATACAGTTGATTGCCTTGAAAATATGCATAAATATATGATTTATTGAGTTCACTGCTATTAGTTAAAATCTGGTTGATTGTTTTGAAAATATAGCTTGCTGAAAGTATAGTTGAGTGACTATCAACTTTTATAAATTAATGAAAATATAGCTTACTCTACTATTTATGATTAATTAGTTTAAAATGTATATGATGTTTCAAAATTTAGTACAACCGGGCCGTGCATGATAACTGATGTACAAATATATACACTTCATTTCCGTGTTATTATTTTTTCTTATGTATGACTTTTGACAGAGAACTTATCCAAGCCATGATAAACTACAAAGACTGGACACACATTACCAATGCAATTGAGCTGCACTCAGCCTACAGATTCGGCTTACTTAAAAGATCTGCGCTATCAACTTTTTTTAACAATTTTTTTTATATATATTTAGTTGTTTTATTTGTTATAATACATATTACAGCGATGCAGATTCAGAGGGAAAAAATAGCAACAACTTCAACATCCCATCCGGAACTAGGTATCTTCGTACTCCTCACCCAGTAGCATTGGTGTAATTTAGCCTTAAACTGCAAAAATTGTTCCAATCCCGTGCATCATCCAACTCATCCAACTCATCCAACATGAGTGTGGATAACATAGCATGCTGATAATCGAAGACATCTGGAGGGAACAAAGTTTTCCAGCAGTCAATATGGTAAATTTCGCTTAGATAAACACTTTTTTCTTAATTTTCATTTTTGTACTAATGCACATGATCAGTATCGTTATTTAAAGAGCTTGGGAATTAATGAGAGAATCAATCAAATTTCATGGTATTATACAGTCGATGGTGCCATGTTTCAGATATCCACTAATACAAAAACTGCAAAGCGATCGAAGGTAGAAACATACTTCTAGAGGTGGAAAGATGTGACGTCAGGTTGGTTGAAGAACGTCTTGGAATGGGCGTGGAATAAAACATATAATATTCTACTGGGGCATGAATGAGTGAGGTAATATTTTGCAGATTTTTGTCACTCCAAAGACAAAACAAACTTTGTCACTGGTTTTCTGTATGTAGGCTGAAGCAATATAAGACATTAATTTTTTGTATGTAGGCAGAAGCAATATGTGCTTAACGTATACTCATAATCAATATTTGATTTTCTGTATGTAGTGACTTGACCACATATATAATCTTATAATATAAGATATGTAATATCCATTTTACGTATAACATCGTTAGCTATTTTACTATACAGAACCAACGTCTATCCAAATGTAACCGCCGCAACGCGCGGTCGGTTACTTATTTAGTTGATATTATATAAATATATATATATATATATATATATATATATATATATATATATATATATATATATATATATATATATATATATATATATATATTGGAAAAATAACGAGAACTTATATAAGATGATCTTCATCGAAAAATGAAGATCAAAACTGAGGTTACAAAGGAAGATAATAACATGCAACTATGCTAACGACAAACAAAACATCAAAGAAACTAAACTAAATAAACAAGATTAGCCTGGCTTGTTACTATTTCTTTCATCCGGTCGATTTGTGAAACCATCAATGGTGTCAATGCGGACCCCTTTACCACCACGAGAAGTAAAATTATACGAAATAACTTTGGAAGAAGAACAACCAAGTTGTGATGACCCGTCCAAAACCATCATGTACGGATCATCAACAACAGGTCCATTACACGGTATAATACTATATGCTGTTTTTAAACAAGTTTTACATTCATGAAAAGATAACGTTTTTACCAACGTCAAATGTTTTACAAAGGTAACATGCTTCTACGAATAGAAAGCATTAACAAAAGTATGTGACGCTAAGGTCATTACAAAAGCATGGTTCGAAAATAACATAAGTAGTGAATGCAAAAAAATAAGAGTCCAGGCTTGAGACATCTCTAACAATGAAGCGGAAGTCTAACACAGCGAGTCGAATACAACGGAAGCAATTTCATCTAAGCACCTGAGAAATAACATACTTAAAAACGTCAACACGAATGTTGGTGAGCTATAGTTTTATTGTAAACAAAATGTAATGTAGACCACGAGATTTCGTATTCAAAACAGTATGAAAAAGTATATGCTTAACCGTGGGCACTTGGTAACTAACTTAACGTAAAATAATATATCATCTCCTAAAAGTACACTTAGCGAGTGCGTTAAAACAGACGAAGTATTAAACACCCGTTAAATGCTAACGCGACTAGCCCGAGTGGGGATGTCAAACCGTATGGATCCATATCTAAGATTCGCGTTCACCGGTTCATAAACCAATGACTAAACGTTACCGAGCTAAGGGAAAAATTTGTGACGTTATATCACCCACACATATATAAAGTTAAAGTACTCGTGTCTAGTATGTAAAACATAAAAAGCGCATGTATTCTTAGTCCCAAAAATAGTTAAAGTAAAAAGGGAGGTATAACTCACATTGAATGTGCGGTAAAATCGATACGAAAACGTAAGCAAGTATTAAGTCGGTCCGAAAGGTCCTCAACCTAAGTCAAAGGTTACTAAGTCAGTAAATCGTCCCAAAAGGTTTAGAAGTACGTAAGTTAAGTCTTAAGAATCATCATTATCATCGTTATCATCATCATACGTAAAAGATAAAGTAAGGTTTTCAACAAGAATAGAGATTGAAACAAAGGGCTGACTTTGGACAGCCGCTACGACCTCTATATAAACTGAAATGAAGCGCCGACAGTGGCCAAGGCTCCGTTTGTGAGTCCTCTTACCGCTATCAAATTTTCAGATCCTAACTCGATGTCGTTTGACCGTGGCGACGGTTCAAGCGCGAGTAGGTCAGAAATTTCAGCACGTCGTTACGAAGGCGTAGTGATTTTCGGAAGGCTATAAATCCTAAATTGTATATCGGATTTAGGTGAGTCTTAAACGAAAAGTCATCTACTCAAACCGAACTATCTGGAAATAAACTTTCCAGAAGCCCTAGGAGTCTGATCAGACCCTGGAAAACAGAAATAAGTGCTCCGGTGGGTTTCTTGGTGCTTGTTGCTTATCACGGTTCTCATCCTGAATGCGTGTAAGCCTCAAGTGTACAACTCTTTGATATTTTAGCATCACTTTCACCAAGTTTTAACCATCAACACACAACTAAAAGTAAAAGCTAACTTTCTATAAGTTTTGAACATCAAAGTTGTCTCTTTATTGTATAAACACAATAAAGCTTCAACCTTTGTCCTTTTGATACAAGTTTATGCATCTTCATCATATGAGATGATGAAGACTTGATTTTTATCACCAATAAAATCATAGAAAGGTTTCAAGTAAGTGAGATCTACAATAATAATTTAGATCTCAAGTGTTAAGAAACTCTAAGCTAGAAAGCTTGGATCTTTACAAGATTAATGAGACCATAAGCTAGAAAGCTAAGATCTAGTAAAAGTAATGAGATCATAAGCTAAAAAGCTTAGATCTAAACAAAATAATGAAACCCTAAGCTAGAAAGCTTGGATGTTTAATGTTCTTGAAGATCCTTAAAGCAATAAGCTAGATCTACAAGTTACATGAAGATCATAAACACAAGGTTTGATCTTTTAACAAAAATAAAGAGGTCTTAAGCTATAAAGCTTAGATCCAACAAAGTAATGAAGATTCAAAGCTAAAAAGCTTGAATCTTTTATGTTCTTGAAGATTTCAAATCAAAGTTTGAATCTACAAGATGTAACAAGATCAAAAATCTAAAAAGCTTGATCCTTTGATGATGATGGTGATGATGATGATGATGTCGATTTAAAGAAGAAAAAGAAGAAGAAAGAAAAATTCAAGAACTTACAATTTCTTAAGCTTGTAGTGTGAGAAAAACTAGAGAGAAATCTTAGAGAGAAAGTGTGTGTTTTTGAGAATGAAATGAAGTGTGAAATGAAGTTGGAATTTAAAGTGGTGGTGGTGGTTGTGTCCCCTAAAGCCGACGGCCAAGGGTGAGGGGAATGGGGGGACCATTTTGCTTTTGCATGGTGGTGGTAAAAAGATGGTGCTTGTATGTTGGGATCCCATGCAACAAAGTGTAGGAATTAATACAAAAGTATGCTAGTATGTTGGCTTATCTTCATGGGTTTTCGTCTTACATCTTAATGGATCATAAATCTATTAAAGTTGGGCTAACTTAAAAATCCATTAGCTAGAGTAGGGTGGGCTTAAGTCCATTAAGGTAAAAAGTCTATTAAGACTAACTAGTGTGTATTAGTAAAACACTAAGCGTAATTAAGCAACCAATAAGCCAAGTAATTGTCATTAGAAAATAACAATTAGGATTACGTAGTCATAATGTTCCAATTATGACAAAAGTTTAACGTGTACTAAGTACGTAGCGTTTTAAACAACATGTGAAACTAACGGTCATAAAAGCATTCGGGGATCAAGTTAAGTGATTAAGCACTTAATAACACATTGTAAGGTATTAACGAAAGTAATTAGCATGAATAATGATACCAGAATATAATATAGCTCAGTACACACAAATACGCAGTTTCGTGAAAGTAATAAGTATAAATATAAGTCGAAAAAGTCGGGTCATTACGCAAGTCGTTTACCGGGAACCCAAGGCATCCCTTGATCCACAAACTCTTGGAAAAAACCACTAACATCGCAACCCGAGGAGCTACCATCTTTAGACTTCATAAAAGATTTTTGTATTGCCTCTCCACATTCTTCATCTTCGTCAAAGTCTTTAAGCGAAAACTATCTCTCAATATTCACCAATTTATTCTTAAAACACGACTCATTTCTATTCAACTCAACTTGTGATCTTTGAACAACATCTTCTCGACGACTCTTCAAGCTAACCACCTTCTTCTTGTTGTTGCTTTTAGCCACAGTATCAATTCTAACCGCAAATGAAGGTTGAGGATCACCACCTTCACCCACTGTACTTGAAATAGTCTGCACATGGGCCTCCACGGGCCCATCAACCGTAACCTGAACCTGAGCCTCGGGTGATACCACCTTATTTGTCAAGTCAACCACACTGCCCATTTGCACCTCAACCGACCTGAACCTTAATTCAGCCCCGCTCGCCATTAAACCCACTCAATTTTCGTTAACTGAGATCGAGGCATTACGAGTAACATGGGCAGTCTTACAAGAATTTACCAAACCAGAATTAGTAACAGGAGTGCATACTTCACCCGAAACACCCATACCATTCGAAACCACAAACCGATTGGCCGACAACAAAAGATTATCATCGAACGTTCTAGCCAGTAAACGACTAAAACCATTGGATTCATTGATTTCGTTGACCCAAACGTTATCCAAGGTAACGGCAGAGCAGGATTCATCCTCTACGTCCACTTTCACCGAGTGATGAATATGCCTAGGATTCGTAGTCTTAACAAACACAAACAAGGAACACACGTTACCCAATTCGGATGTTGATTTGGCAACCGTAAAAACCTCCCCAAAAATACTTCCCACAATGTTAGTGCTAAATTCAGACACACATGTCGCTGGGATTCCAGAAATCTCAAGCCAAACCATCCTGAAATAATCATTGGCCAATGGCCCAAAAGGAAGAACCCGAAGAAAATCGACAGACGAAGCGTTTACTAGCTTAAAGTAACTAACAGAATCAACATAAAAGCAAACACAGGCATACAAACCCAACATAGAAATCCTAAACACCTAAACACACGACAAAATCAGAAAACTCGATACCTTAGTGTCTTCAATAGGTACAGAATCAATGATGATCACATAGAACTGCAACAACTTGGTGATCGTTGAATTTGAAGAAATCTTGCACCTTAGCTTAGGTTGAGACACAACACGCTCCTGTCCCAAACCACCCCTACATCTTTTCTTTGGCCAACCGACAAAAATTTTTCGACCAAATAATTTAGACCCATTTAATGTCGAAACAGCCGTCTGCGCACATTTATCATCAACATACGTAATGAAGGAATATCTTCTTGTCGGCCAGAACTTGATCACCGAAATTGTTCCAACTTTACCGAAAAATGATTCAACCATCTGTCGGTTGACAGATTTATCAATCCTCCCAATAAAAATAGTGCAATTGTTTGAGCCAATCACACCCGGAACCCTTGCTGTCCTTGCTGTTATCATTTCTTCAGCCGTAACGTGACCACCGACCAATCCTCCAGAATAATCATGGCGACCAGACCTCGAGAATCCCGGAGGAGAGGCATCATCAGAACTCGCTGTGCTGCAATTAGGTAAAACGAAATCCCCAAAAATTAAAGGTTGAGAGGGTGGGAGAGTAGCTGAATTCGTTGAATGTGACCCAAAATTAGGGTTAGCGCTGTTAAAAGAAGAGGTCTGCATAATTGGAAAGATGAGGTTAAGAAAAAGGAAGAAAAGATGGTGGTAGTTAAGGGTGGTGATGGTCGACAGTAGGCTGAGAATGGTAGAAACAAGTGGTGGTTAGAGAAAATAGATACGTTATCGGTGAAAGAGGTGGATAAAAAGCAGATGTACGGAGAGCATTTCAAAAGGGGTTTTAGGCTTTTTTCTATGTGCAACAACCATACTTATTATAACAATGTATATAGCATAATATAATACGTATATTATGCAGCAAATTAATAACAATGTGCCAGCAATTTAAAGTATGTAAATAATATAAAACTACTTACATACAACTAAAATCATGAATAACTATGGAATTTAAGTAAATATGTATGAAAAGAAGAAAATGGAATATATGAACAAACATATGACAAAAATCAAGAAATAAAAAGATAAACAGTAAACCTATCAATAACAAATATATAACTAAAAAAATACAAAAGAAAGGCTCTAGATATGTAGGCATATGAGCATATCTATATATATCTATATAAAAGAGAGTTTTAAATAGCTTAGATGTCATTAGGCCCTTAATTACAACATATTATGCCATTTGTAAAATCCACGTATCACTTTCTCAACCATCTGATGATCATTATTATTAAAGTAAATAAATAATAACTAAAACATGGAAATAGAGATAGTTAGTTGGGAAAGTCGAACCTTATCTTCTATCCCTTAAACCTAAATTAACGATTACACATGCAATATTCAAATCCGAATGGTATGAGTGTTCAATACAACGATTCAAACAGATCAAGGTCCAGATCGAGTAATATTGTAGGAAGGTTAAAACAAACACTATCAAATCACAAAATGGCGAATCTGAAATCAGATTGGAATGCCAAGAACAATCGATAAATGGTACTGCACTGTCTTCAATTCAACTTATGCAAACGGGTACCAAAAATTAGGTTTATATAGATAGAGGTATTTTTCAATCAGTTATACAATTCTAATCTTTATTGCACTTTTACAATGACTTTGTGATTCGAAGAAATCTCTTACTATTAGTTTAGTTCTTTTGTTATTATTTTATTGATGATTTTTATATATCGGGTATTAGGCTAAATAAATAAACTGAATTTGTTGGTCCAAAATCTAGAACAAAGCGAGTGTTTATCATATTCTATGGTGCATATTGATTAAGAACAAGAATCGTCACTAATTATAAACTTTTTTTCATTTCTTATTGTTAATTTTTATTGCAAAATTTGTATAATTATTGTTCAAAATACTCATTTCTATTGAAGATGTAAATATTTATAATCAGTATTGCATCTCTAAATTTTAATCTTTCTTGCAATATTTCAAGACATTTGATTACATTTACCAGACATTATCGAATGAATCAATTCGTCTTGCAGGTACCTCATTTTGTTTAATCGACAAGTCTAATATGGGTTTGGGTCAATTGGGTTATTAAATTAACCTTCTTAACAATAAAACATGATAGAGGGTGAATTGGGTTATGTTTTTATCTAATATGGGTTGATTGGAGAAGTTTTAATCTTAAATGAGTTTAATAGGTCAATTGGAACATACGAGAAAAAAACAGGAATCAAATGGGTCAAAAGATAACCCAAATTGTACTTTAAAGCATATAGCATACTAAAGGTGGTATCAATTTTTTATTTATTTATTTATTTTAAAAGTCAAGCCCACCAAAGTGTAGGTAACGAGAATTGAACTTTGGTCTTTTTGGAGATTTCCAAGCACAAAGGTGGTATCAATAGGAATATAGCAACCATACTGTTGAAGAACACATTTAATCTAATAAAGTAAAGCAGCCATACTTACTAAAATATGTTCACACTTATTTTGTGCTCAATAGTGAACTTGTATCACAACCCCTTAAAGGTGGTTTTCATCTTGATTGTCTTGCACTTTAACCTTATTAATTGACTTGTATCACTTCCTTTGATTGCGACTTCTTGCTCTATATTTTCTGTAATCATGTACTCAAAAGCAAGTGCCCGAGTTGATCATGTATTCAAAGCAATATCCCATACCAGATAGGGATTGATCATGTACCTATACTAAATATTAGCAACCAAAAGTTCCACTTGGTAATTCAAGTGAACTAGAGAGGCATGATCACGTATTAGCGGTGTATAATCAAGGGGCGAACGGACCAAAAAAGTTACATTATTATTTATGAATTGACAAGGTATTTTTAGTTCACTGATGCATTACACTGTTGAAGAACAAATTTGTATGTATATGTAACTAATTTTTAACGGTTTTTGAGCAACCGTGCAACGCACGGGCTCTAAACCTAGTACTATACATATAAATCTGAATATCTAAATATTAAAGGAAAAACCTTACTCATTATGAATAAGTGTTGGTCTGGTTGGTGGCTCTTTATGAAGTTCAAATTAAAAGTTCTAAGTGGATCTTTAGTCATCCGAGGAAGAAAATTTTGGATTGGCTTTAATGATTTTTGAATCCTTCATTGTTTCTCTAGCAGCTTATCCTCTTCGTAACGAATGGACATGACTTTAGAAAGTTCTATTATTTCTCCTATAAGTCCTTTGTATTTAGTTCGTTTACTATATGCTTTAATTGTCTTATATATATATATATATATATATATATTACTATTGCAAAACACCCCGTCTAGAGCCGTTGCGACGCCCGTTGCAACGGTTTGGTGACTAGCCCGTCCCCTCTCAAAGAAAACCGTCTAATATGAAAGTCAACGGTCAAAATTCGGGTCAAAGTTGAAAAAATCAGGTCAAAGTCTCTCAAAAATCGGAAAAGCCAGAAAGTCGGTAAAATCGGTGAAATTCGTCGTATTTTAGTTTGAATTTTCTGTATATATTAACGGTGATAGCGATTATGGGTACAAATTAGTCAATTATAGTTTTTGGCTTTAAAATATTTACACATATATACATTTATATACTTATATATATTTAAAAGTCAACTTTGGTCAACGTCTGTCTCGACCCCCGTCTCAACCCCGTCTTGAACGTCTCGACCTTTTTTGGGACCCAACCGTCTCGACTCCATCTCACGTCTTTTTCAACCTTATATATATACATATATACATACATACATACATACATACACACACACACACACACACACACACACACATATATATATATATACATACCTTTGCTTTTCAGAAAAAAAACCTTACTCGTCTATTGTAATTGTGATGACCCGGAAATTTCTGACCAAATTTAAACTTAATCTTATTATGATTCCGACACGATAAGCAAAGTCTGTAATGTTAAATCTCAAAAGTTTTGAAACTATATTCAGGTAATCATTTAACCTTTGACTATTCCCGACGATTCACGAACAATTATTTGTAAATGAATATGTACAGGTGTATACATATATAAATATAAATAATTATAATAATTAGAAATAATAAAATTTAATCAATTGAATTAAGAATTATTATTATTAGGTATTGTCGTTAGAATTATTATTATTATTATTATTATATACATCATATAATTAATAACATGTAATGTTAATATCTAATATAATAAATTTAATTATAAGTTAAACTATAATTGTTATAAGTAATATTATTATTACTTTTATTATTAACATCTATATTGGTATTATTAATAATTATAATGGACATAAATATAAATTGTAATACTATTATTACTAATATTATTATTATTAGTATCATCAATAATATTATTATCATCATCATTATTATTCTAGTTATCAACTTTATAATACAAATTAATATGGGTACCATTAATAATATTACTATCATTTTATAATTACTTTTACTCTTATTAGTATTAGTATAATTTTGATAAAGTTATTATTAATATTGTTATTATTATAAATATAAATTCTATTGTTATTATTGCTAGTATTCTTATTAAAGGCAGATTTTATAAATAAATTTATATTATTAATTGATATTACATAATTTAATATATATATAGCAGATATATAAATAATTGATATATATATGAGTAAACCTAAACACAGATATATAAAAATATATACATATACAGATAAAAAAATATAGATTCAGTTAGAGATCACATCTACTTTAACTTGTTTTCTTCTCCTACTGCTCGAATTTTTTGTTTCCGTCGACCAAGGATTTATACTACAAGACAATGCAAATTGAATCTATTATCCATCTATTTCAGCTTCTTCTTTTTTTATTTTTCCATCGTCCTTTTTATCTAATCAAGGATTTCAATGTCGACCATTAGTGCTACGATACAAACTTGAATATATTCTCTTTACTAAACATCAATTATAAGATTACAATCTATATATAATTGTGTCATTAACTGCAATTCAAGGATTTTAAAAACCAAAAACCCAGTCGGTTGCACTGTACTTCATAAATTATTCAAACATCAAATTCGAGTTTGATTTCAAAATCCTTTAATGCAATTCCGTGTTAAATCTTCCATTTAAACTTTCTGGAAAGTTTCAACTTCCAATTTCATCTATCGAACTCTAATTCTGGAGTCAAAGTTAATTTTTTTAAAAGTCAAACGAACGTTCTTTGAGTAAATTCGAGTTTTCTGTTATAAATCTAGATCAATTGGGATTACAGATAGTTTCTAGGAGGGATTTGGAGCATATTTTATGTTATGATTATGGTCTAAACACTTTAGAATTCGAAAATGGATTTTGTGTTCTTCGCTAAGTTAACAGCAGGTTATTCTTTTTTTTTTTTAAATTAAATTTTTCTTTTGTTGCCTGTTGATCAAATGAATCAAATACAGGTTACGTAAAAATTAAATTTCAAGTTTGATTCAAACCTTAAAAATCAGTTTAGTTGTTTTTCTGGTCGATAGATTCGATAAGGAAGATGAAAGAGAGAAACAGATGGATATTGATTATAGAATTTATTTTGGGATATAATAACAGAAAAGTAATAACAGCAGGATGGTATGGGGCATTTGCGGTTGAGCGGGAGGTCGCGGGTTCGAGCCCGGGCTGGGTCATTTTTTTTTTAAAAACCTCCTTTGATAAGGTAGCCTATTTCTTTTATTTAATTATTATTACTATTACTATTATTATTATTATTATTATTATTGTTATTATTACGATTGTGATTATTATTATTTTTAATAGTATTATGATTATAATTATTATCACATTTATATTTATAAGTATTATAATTAATATTAGTGTTAGTACTATAATTACCATGATTATTAATAATATCATAATCATAAATATCATAATCATTATTGTTACTATTATTATTATTATTATTATTATTATTATTATTATTATTATTATTATTATTATTGCTATAAGTATTATTAATATGTTGATTATTGTTAAATTTTATCATTTATGAAATATAGATATTGTTACTAATATATGTATTAATATTATTATGATTAGGGTTATTATTATTGTTATGGAAATAATACAAGTTATCATTTTTCTCATTAATATTAGTACTAGTATCACTTTTGTAACTATTAGTATTATTATTATTATTATTATTAAACAAAGGTATCATTATTAACAATATATTTATTAATATTATCATTTTTAACAAAGTTATTATTATTATTAGTAAATTATTAAATTAATATCAAAACTATCATTTTTAAACAAATAAATAATTTGTACATAAAACATACTTATTACATATACTACAATTATATTAATATTCCATATATAAATCATATTAACAGTACTTATATAAAAACTTACGAACAACAAATTAGGTATTTTTAATATAATACAATATATATATATATATATATATATATATATATATATATATATATATATATATATATATTAATATAACTATATTAATCATTTTAAATTCATATACAAAACAAATATATACAACATATAATTTAAGATATAAAATAAAGTATATGTTTTTAAATGGAATCTAGTATATATTGTATATAACTACAAATTTATATAAATAATATATACTAATAAATGAAATTAGGATATTTCTATTATATGTTTTAATAAGATAAAAAAATGATATAGGTTCGTGAATCCGAGGCCAACCTTGCATTGTTTAATACCGTCATATGTATTTTTACTACAAAATACAGTATGGTGAGTTTCATTTGCTCCCTTTTAAATGTTTTTGCAATATATATTTTTGGGACTGAGAATACATGCGCTGCTTTTATAAATGTTCTACGAAATAGACACAAGTAATTGAAACTACATTCTATGATTGGATTATCGAATCGAATATCACCCCTTTTAGCTTGGTAACCTAAGAATTAGGGAACAGACACCCTAATTGACGTGAATCCTAAAGGTAGATCCACGGGCACTAACTCCCCCATACTGGAAAATGATATGCTTTAGTACTTCGAGTTATTAATACAGATGGATTTCTGTTTTGGGGATATTCTATATGCATCTTGTTAATGTCGGTTACCAGGTGTTCAATCCATATGAATGATTTTTAAACACTTGCGAGTGTATGATTATTGAATAAAGGAAATCTTGTGGTCTATTATAATATTGAAAATGATTGTTTACGATAAACTAATGAACTCACCAACCTTTTGGTTGACACTTGAAAGCATGTTTATTCTCAGGTATGAAAGAAATCTTCCGCTGTGCATTTGCTCATTTTAGAGATATTGCTTGGAGTCATTCATGACATATTTCAAAAGACGTTGCATTCGAGTCGTTGAGTTCATCAAGAATATTATTAAGTCATTGATAGTTTGATATTTTATGAAATGGTATGCATGCCTGTCAACTTTCGATGTAATGAAAGTTTGTCTTTTAAAACGAATGCAGTGTTTGTAAAATGTATCATATAGAGGTCAAATACCTCGCGATGAAACCAAATGTAATGTATTCGTCCAGATGGATTAGGAAGGGTCATGAAAGTTGGTATCAGAGCGGTGGTCTTAGCGAACCAGGTCTTACATTAGTGTGTCTAACTGATAGTTGTTTAGATGCATTAGTGGGTCTGGATTTCGACCGTGTCTGCATGTCAAAAGTTTTGCTTATCATTTCTTATCGAAAATTACGTGCTTATCATTCTTAGTCTAGACACGTTTTACTGCATTGACTGCATGAATAAGTGTATAGACAAAATTCATATCTTAGCGTATCTAATAATTCATATCTTAGCGCATCTGTTACTGTAGACTTTCCTGACATATGCCGTAAATTCCTCTGTAGTCTACGAAATCTTTAGTACTATATATATAGATATTCTATGTAGTTAGAATATCATCCAATATTCGAAAATCATTTCATATTGAAAAATCCTCCATCTGATCGTACGAGATGGATCCCACAACCAGTTCGAATTCCTCGGATTCCGACAGCTATTCCGATATGGATATCCACCTGAGCTCCGAAAGCATGCATCACTAGAATGAATCAACCAATCAGCCATCCCCAATTCATCTGATGAGTTCGTAGTCGACTTAATCAACGGAAACGAGAAGAAGGCAATTCCTTCCCACCAACCAAATTTCCCTCTTGACGAAGAACCTGAAGCACTTACCGGCGAACCTGTCCGAAACACCATTTTTTCTCTCATTTCCAAAGTATCTCGTCATGATTATATACTACATCAAATTCTAGATTTTATTTATCCGCTCGTCCGAACCGACAATCACCCCGGTGTAATAGAAGAAGTCAACGAGCTTCGCGCTCGGGTGGTGGCTTTGGAGAATATGGTGCAAAGGTTACAAACACCAGCAGCAGCACCAGCAACATAAACAGTACCACCTTCAGTAACACCAACAGTACCATCACCACCATCAACAGCAACATCCGCATCCCATGCCTCAACATCTCATTCTGTACCTCGAGTATAATCATCGTTCTACGTATCGTTCCACATCCTTGATCTTCGTTCGACATGATGATTATGTAATCTCTAGTGTTTTAG
Organism: Rutidosis leptorrhynchoides; assembly: GCF_046630445.1. Classification (NCBI taxonomy): domain Eukaryota; kingdom Viridiplantae; phylum Streptophyta; class Magnoliopsida; order Asterales; family Asteraceae; genus Rutidosis; species Rutidosis leptorrhynchoides. The sequence continues at coordinate 678,825,051 of NC_092335.1, read as the reverse complement.
AGATTATATATTCTTGTTCTAAAAGGTAAATCAAATGAGTTTAATATCATATTAACTCATTAAATCCATAATTACATCTGAAGAAAATATATATGTATATATGTTTTCATAAAGATTGTAATTAAAAATTCTTTTGTACAAACTGTTAATGGTGAAAATATTTTAACGGGTAGGTAATACCCGAGGAATATTTAGATTTCACATTAATAAGTTAAACTGTACATTCTTCGAATCTAATTCAACAGTCATTTACTATCCTACTTACATCCACAAATATACGTATCCGTTCACCGCAGAATAACCATTTTCATTCAATTTCATATTTGAATTTTGACCTATCAGAATCCAACAAGTGGCATAATGAAGAAAACATTGGACAAATAAAATTTGTTAGAAATAAACAAATTAACTATGAGAAATGCAGTTAAGAATCCACGCTAACAAAATCCTAGCTAACTGTTCCTAGCTAACGGTTAATTCCTTATTATATTTTATTTATCGCAATTTATTTATCGCAATTTTAATTCTCGCAATTTATTTATCGTCATTTAATTTCTGTTATTTATTTTACGCACTTTAAATATCGGGACACGTATACAAGGTTTTGACATATCATATCGACGCATCTATATATATTATTTGGAATAACCATAGACACTCTATATGCAGTAATGATCGAGTTCTCTATTCAGGGTTGAGGTTGATTCTATAATAATATATATACTTTGAGTTGTGATCGAGTCTGAGACATGTACACGGGTCTCGAAATGTATTAATTAATTCGAATATTATAAACTATATATGAATTATTGAGTTAGTAACTGTGGACTGCTAACTTTGGACTACCAAGTTTGGACAATTAAAATGAATTAAAATATTAATTATAACATATGAAACTAAACAATTCTTCAAGTTTGCCACTTGATTTCATCTTAAACCTCATTTGTATCTTGACAATTACAATCTGCGTTCAAACCTATCATGATTATTGAAAACACCTCAATCAAGAGGATGAACCAACCGCACTCCATCTACGAAAGAAAAGATTGATGCATATAGTTATGCACCTAAAAACACTCGGAACCTGATTAAACATTTAACATGTATATGTGCTAGCTCCTTTGGCGTTGTTATTACCGAAAATAACTTTACAATTCCTTTCCAAATTAGCCAATTTTGTCACAGCTTCAGCAAATCAATTCCGACTTTTCATTCGAATAAACTCTATTATAACTCTGATATATAAGTTTGTCCTTTGTCATCGTTACCGGAGAACCTTTTATATTCCACCATATTACCAGCAGATGTACCAGCAACCTCGTCGCTCCTTGGTTTAAATCTCTTCGAAAAATCACTATATTTATCTATTGAAGTCTCATCATGTACTCATCCGCATCTTGTAACAAGAATTGCCATACCAATTACCGGGAAACAGCAAATCTGTATTGTGAGTCTCGCAACGTTTCCACATCAATAGTTATATGTATCCATATAACATTTATCTCTTAGAACTATGATCTTCCATTCTGAAATTCTGAAAAGCACCTAGTCTGTGAATTAATACTCTGAATTTTGAAAAGTTGAATGAAGCAACAAAAACTGTAAACGACCTCAACAGCCAAATTTGATGATAAAGAATTGTATGTTGGCAAAGCTCAGAAAAAGTTTGAAACTGAAAAACTGATTGAGCAAACTACGAAGGAGTCTCTGAACAAATCACAAGGACTAAACTTGTACATTAAGAATCCTGACGATTCTGTTTCTGATGAAATCTTTAGCGAATACCTTGCTTCTGACTCCAAACTCTTGAAGACAAATTTTCTTCACCATCCTTCGATATTAGAAATTTCAAGATATCATCGTATCTTTCATTATAAATATCCTCCATATTTCTGAAGATATTTTCATAACTATTCTTATCTGAAATCATTAATCTCTTCGTGCTATCAGTGTTACATCATATAGAAACTGTTAGTTTCTATATTCTGTAAACTTTCGAGCTTAAAATATGAATGTTATTGAAGTAATGTTGGGAACTGATGCATGAGTTAGTATAATATAATGACACTTGATCAACGTGATTGTATTACAGTAAGTCATGCTGAGTTCTAATGGAACGTGATGATTCACAGATCCTACCGTCATCATGTGCCATGTTACACGGCTCTTACATTTGACCAAATCTCCAATCATATCGAGAACATATTTTCTTGATAGTTCTATCTCCTCTCTTGAATCCTGGTAATTTAATCAATCAAGATCGTGCTACTACAATCTTTTTCTTAGAACAGTAGTCATGTTCATTCAAAACTCCATACCTATGAATTCTGGATCATTACTTGCGGAGAGAAAGCAAAACGATGAAACTCCAAAATATAAAGGAAATGAAGAGGGTGGATTTATAGCGAAATATCCGACAGAACAATCAAAATAGGTTATTTTATCTAACTAAAGAGGATCCTAATTTTCTTAATCACCAAAGAATCAAATCTTATTACAAATATTTTCCCTAAATTCCTTGATTTCTGAAAATCAACCGTGACTACGTCATCGGTTAAGACGAACCTGCATTTTTCTCATTTCACTCTTTTGTGAAAACTGCACTCGTACTTTTCACATAAACGAATTATTTTATCCATATTACTCGCTGATGATAAAACTCTAATTTTCAGCTCGTATGCGTCATGAAAACATTTTTATTGTTAGCCATGACGACCTCGATCAAATTTCGGGGACGAAATTTCTTTAACGGGTAGGTACTGTGACGACCCAGAAATTTCCGACCAAATTTAAACTTAATCTTATTATGATTCCGACACGATAAGCAAAGTCTGTAATATTAAATCTCAAAAGTTTTGAAACTATATTCAGGTAATCATTTAACCTTTGACTATTCCCAACGATTCACGAACAATTATTTGTAAATGAATATGTACAGGTGTATACATATATAAATATAAATAATTATAATAATTGGAAATAATAAAATTTAATCAATTGAATTAAGAATTATTATTATTAGGTATTGTCGTTAGAATTATTATTATTGTTATTATTATTATATACATCATATAATTAATAACATGTAATGTTAATATTTAATATAATAAATTTAATTATAAGTTAAACTATAATTGTTATAAGTAATATTATTATTAATTTTATTATTAACATCTATATTGGTATTATTAATAATTATAATGGACATAAATATAAATTGTAATACTATTATTACTAATATTATTATTATTAGTATCATCAATAATATTATTATCATCATCATTATTATTCTAGTTATCAACTTTATAATACAAATTAATATGGGTACCATTAATAATATTACTATCATTTTATAATTACTTTTACTCTTATTAGTATTAGTATAATTTTGATAAAGTTATTATTAATATTGTTATTATTATAAATTCTATTGTTATTATTGCTAGTATTCTTATTAAAGGCAGATTTTATAAATAAATTTATATTATTAATTGATATTACATAATTTAATATATATAGCAGATATATAAATAATTGATATATATATGAGTAAACCTAAACACAGATATATAAAAATATATACATATACAGATAAAAAAATATAGATTCAGTTAGAGATCACATCTACTTTAACTTGTTTTCTTCTCCTACTGCTCGAATTTTTTGTTTCTGTCGACCAAGGATTTATACTACAAGACAATGCAAATTGAATCTGTTATCCATCTATTTCAGCTTCTTTTTTTTTTTTTTCCATCGTCCTTTTTATCTAATCAAGGATTTCAATGTCGACCATTAGTGCTACGATACAAACTTGAATACATTCTCTTTACTAAACATCAATTATAAGATTACAATCTATATATAATTGTGTCATTAACTGCAATTCAAGGATTTTAAAAACCAAAAACCCAGTCGGTTGCTCTGTACTTCATAAATTATTCAAAACATCGAATTCGAGTTTGATTTCAAAATCCTTTAATGCAATTCTGTTTTAAATCTTCCATTTAAACTTTCTGGAAAGTTTCAACTTCCAATTTCATCTATCGAACTCTAATTCTGGAGTCAAAGTTAATTTTTCTAAAAGTCAAACGAATGTTCTTTGAGTAAATTCGAGTTTTCTGTTATAAATCAAGATCAATTGGGATTACAGATAGTTTCTAGGAGGGATTTGGAGCATCTTTTATGTTATGATTATGGTCTAAAACACTTTAGAATTCGAAAATGGATTTTGTGTTCTTCGCTAAGTTAACAGCAGGTTATTCTTTTTTTTTTTAAATTAAAATTTTCTTTTGTTGCCTGTTGATCAAATGAATCAAATACAGGTTACGTAAAAATTAAATTTCAAGTTTGATTCAAACCTTAAAAATCAGTTTAGTTGTTTTTCTGGTCGATAGATTCGATAAGGAAGATGAAAGAGAGAAACATATGGATATTGATTATAGAATTTATTTTGGGATATAATAACAGAAAAGTAATAACAGCAGGATGGTTTGGGGCATTTTCGGTTGAGCGGGAGGTCGCGGGTTCGAGCCCGGGCTGGGTCATTTATTTTTTTTAAAACCTCATTTGATAAGGTAGCCTATTTCTTTTATTTAATTATTATTACTATTATTATTATTATTATTATTATTATTATTATTATTATTATTATTATTATTATTATTATATTATTATTATTATTATTATTATTATTATTATTATTATTATTATTATTATTATTATTATTATTATTATTATTATTATTACGATTATGATTATTATTATTTTTATTAGTATTATGATATGATTATAATTATTATCACATTTATATTTATAAGTATTATAATTAATATTAGTGTTAGTATTATAATTACCATGATTATTAATAATATCATAATTATAAATATCATAATCATTATTGTTACTATTATTATTATTATTATTATTATTATTATTATTATTATTATTATTATTATTATTATTATTATTATTATTATTATTATTGCTATAAGTATAATTAATATGTTGATTATTGTTAAATTTTATCATTTATGAAATATAGATATTGTTACTAATATATGTATTAATATTATTATGATTAGGGTTATTATTATTGTTATGGAAATAATACAAGTTATCATTTTTCTCATTAATACTAGTACTAGTATCACTTTTGTAACTATTAGTATTATTATTATTATTATTATTATTATTATTATTATTATTATTATTATTATTATTATTATTATTATTATTATTATTAATATTATTATTATTAAACAAAGGTATCATTATTAACAATATCTCTATTAATATTATCATTTTTAACAAAGTTATTATTATTATTATTAGTAAATTATTAATATCAAAACTATCATTTTTAAACAAATAAATAATTTGTACATAAAACATACTTATTACATATACTACAATTATATTAATATTCCATATATAAATCATATTAACAGTACTTATATAAAAACTTACGAACAACAAATTAGGTATTTTTAATATAATACAATATATATATATATATATATATATATATATATATATATATATATATATATATATATATATATATATATATATATATATATATATATATATATATTTATATATATATATATATAACTACAAAATTGTATATAAATAAGATATAAAAATGATATAGGTTCGTGAATCCGATGCCAACCTTGCATTGTTCAATACCGTCATATGTATTTTTACTACAAAATACAGTATGGTGAGTTTTATTTGCTCCCTTTTTAAATGCTTTTGCAATATATATTTTTGGGACTGAGAATACATGCGCTGCTTTTATAAATGTTTTACAAAATACACACAAGTAATCGAAACTACATTCTATGGTTGGATTATCGAATCGAATATCTCTCCTTTTAGTTTGGTAACCTAAGAATTAGGGAACAGCCACCCTAATTGACGCGAATCCTAAAGGTAGATCTACGGGCACTAACTCCCCCCATACTGGAAAATGGTATGATTTAGTACTTCGAGTTATTAATACAGATGGATTTCTGTTTTGGGGATATTCCATATGCATATTGTTAATGTCGGTTACCAGGTGTTCAATCCATATGAATGATTTTTAAACACTTGTGAGTGTATGATTATTGAATAAAGGAAATCTTGTGGTCTATTATAATATTGAAAATGATTGTTTACGATAAACTAATGAACTCACCAACCTTTTGGTTGACACTTGAAAGCATGTTTATTCTCAGGTATGAAAGAAATCTTCCGCTGTGCATTTGCTCATTTTAGAGATATTACTTGGAGTCATTCATGACATATTTCAAAAGACGTTGTATTCGAGTCATTGAGTTCATCAAGAATATTATTAAGTCATTGATAGTTTGATATTTTATGAAATAGTATGCATGCCTGTTGAAAGGACCCGTTCATATACATTATAAACGATTCACAATAGTTGATTACATTGCGAGGTATTTGACCTCTATATTATATATTTTACAAACATTGCATTCGTTTTTAAAAGACAATCTTTCTTTACATCGAAAATTGACAGGCATGCATACCATTTCATAATATCCACTATTCAACTATAAATTGATTTAATAATAATCTTTGATGAACTCAATGACTCGAATGCAACGTTCTTCGAAATATGCTATGAAAGACTCCAAGTAATATCTTTAAAATGAGCAAATGCACAGCGGAAGATTTCTTTAACACCTGAGAATAAACATGCTTTAAAGTGTCAACCAAAAGGTTGGTGAGTTCATTAGTTTATCATAATCATTTATTTCCATCATTTTAATAGACCACAAGAATTTCATTTCCAGTTCTCATAAATATACGTCCAATGCATAGAGACAAAAATAATCATTCATATGGTGAACACCTGGTAACCGACATTAACAATATGCATATAAGAATATCCCCTATCATTCCGGGATCCTCCTTCGGACATGATATAAATTTCGAAGTACTAAAGCATCCGGTACTTTGGATGGGGTTTGTTAGGCCCAATAGATCTATCTTTAGGATTCACGTCAATTAGGGTGTCTGTTCCCTAATTCTTAGATTACCAGACTTTAATAAAAAGGGGCATATTCGATTTCGATAATTCAACCATAGAATGTAGTTTCAATTACTTGTGTCTATTTCGTCAAACATTTATAAAAGCGCATGTATTCTCAGTCCCAAAAATATAAAGGGTAAAAAGGCAAATGAAACTCACCATACTGTATTTCGTAGTAAAAATACATATAACGTCATTGAACAAGTGCAAGGTTGGCCTCGGATTCACGAACCTATATTAATTATATATATTTATATGTTGGTCAATATTTGTATAGCAATTTAGGTCAGGTCATAGTGTAATCCTATCCTATAGCTCGAGTCTGACTCTACAGTATAGTAACATGTTATATTACTCATGCTCAATTAAGATTCTAGTAAAAGGTGACGTGTGAAATAACGTAACACAAATGGTTTCATAATCATAAAATAGTATTTTAGGTTTTTTTTTTTTTTTTTTTTGAGAAAATCAACACAAAAAGTTAACTGAAAAGTTAACAGGAAAAGTCAAAGTTCAAAGTCAAAAGTCAAATGTTAAAGTCAAAAGTCAAAGGTCAAAGTAAAAATGAGGTCAAACATGACTAAACGGGCCACTTCAGCTATTTTTAGAAAAATTATCGGAACTCCGATTGATAAACGGCCAAAGATAAAAGTTACACATTACCAAAAAGATTAAGCATAAATATTACAGAAGTAAACTAAACCTAGACAACTCGTAGTTGCCAACGCGTTTTCGGCGTTTCAAAGTTAATTTTCCAGCTTTAATAAATTTACAAAAGTGACCGAGTAGCCTACTTTGGAGATTTTTAGAAAATTCCTCAAAACTCGTATTGACAAACGGTCAAAGCCTGCAAATTCTCGTTACCACAAAGATATAACATGATTTTTGGCAAGAGTAAACACATATCAGGCCGACCATGACAACTGATACAAAACTGACATTTTTAAATAAAAAAGTTTCAGCTCTTTTTAGAATTTTAAAATGTGACCAAACCGTCAACTTTGATGATTTTTAGAAAAATCGTCGAGACTCGAATTGACAAACGGCCAGAGTCGTTTGTTAGACCTTACAGCAAAGAATTCAGTGGTATTTTTTTTATATATGAAACAACGCAGATCAGCGAGAATTTCAGTTCCCGTTTCGACATTTCATCAAAATTTGCAAAACTTCTTTTGTCCATAACTTAACAACCGTTCAACGAAACGAGACGTGCTTTAAATGAAAATTCATCTACTCGACGAGTAGAATCCAAATAACCACTTTTTATAACTCATAAAATTAGTTCACTAATTATCATCAGCAATTTTAATTACGAAATTAATTATGCAATTTGTTTATTTCATAACTTTCTAACCGTTACTTGGATTCAAGTGATTCTTAAATCAAAATTCAACTATTTTTCGCCAGCTTTCCAACGACATGCATATCTTATACCTTATCTCAATTGTATATGTAACTAATTCAGGAATCAACATAACCTATCTAATGGCAATATCAAAAGTACAAGCATGCATAATCCTATATACTCGAGCACTAGTCAGGGATACACTATTAGTATGTAAAAATTAAATTATGAGTACTCACATATCAATATTGAGATTCAATATTGCAGGAAAGGTACGTAAATGCAACGGAGATGATAAACACTATATTGACCTCACGAGCATACCCATGAACCATACTCAATCACCTCCATAGCTATAACCCATAATTTCCTTAATCCTATCCCACTCGAAAAAACAACTTCGAAATCACTTGGACAGCACTCCGTCGTAATATTTTATGTATACTAATAATATCTTGAGATAATACGGAGTAAATATATATATATATGTAAATCGATTGAGAGAGTTTAGAGAAAACTATTTTCAAGTTTCTATGAAATAATGAAACCTATTAAATTCTATTTATAATAGATTTTTGAATTATTAAAGTGAATTATTAAAGTATCAATTATTAAAGTGAATTATTAAAGTATGAATTATTAAAGTGAATTATTAAAGTATGAATTATTAAAGTGAATTATTAAAGTATGAATTATTAAAGTGAATTATTAAAGTATGAATTATTAAAGTTAAAGTAAAGTAAAAATAAAGTAAAGGTAAAGTTTAAGTATAGTAAAAGTATAAAACTATGTACGTACAATACGCGTATAAATATATATAATATTAATTTAAATCGTTATATATATTTAATAAAATAAAATATAAATATCGTTATCTTTATCATACTAGTTAAGTAATGAGTTGTAAAAAGTGGTTCTAGATATTTATAAAAGTTATATACGTTTTAATAATAAAGTTCTTTTTAAACTGAAAACGTTTTTGTACGTTTGAAACTAAATAGATCAATCGAGTCTTTATGAGATTCAATCTTCCACTATCCTTTGTCTAGTTCTCAATGATTGACAATTTGTTCATATTTATAAATCACTTTACCATTTTCCGAATATTGTTAAAATGAAAAGATTTCTCAAATCAACGTGGGCCTTTCAACAGAGACTTGTAATCATAATTCAATATATCTGATAATTCAATCATTTGATCTTATCTTCTAATTCCATTGATAAACATTTTGAAACAGATACAATCATATAAAGTATTTAATCTAATATTTTGTTTACGTTTCAAGTTATAATATATATATACACATATACATATATAATCATATTCATTTAATGGTTCGTGAATCATTGGAACTTGGTCGAGGTTGAATGAATGTATGAACATAGTTTAAAATTCTTGAAATTTAACTTAACAAATATTGCTTATCGTGTCGGAAACATATAAAGATTAAAGTTTAAATTTGGTTGGAAATTTCCGGGTTGTCACAGTACCTACCCGTTAAAGAAATTTCGTCCCGAAATTTGAGTGGAAAGGTCGTGAATGATAATAAGTATGTTTTCATGATGCATACGGGCTGAAAATTAGAGTTTTATCATCAGCGAATACTTTGGATAAACAATCCATTTATATGAAGAGTACGTATGAAGGTAACATAGAAGAGTGAAATGAGTAAGTATAGATTCATCTTATCATTTGACGTAGATATGATTGATTCCCAGATTTTAAGGGATTTGAAGAAAATCTTCTTAATAAGATTTGACTCTCCGGTAATCAAGGGAATTAGGATCCGCTTTAAATGCGATCGTCCATTTTAATTGTTCTGTCGGATATTTTCTTATAAATTCACCTCCTTCGTTTCCTTACAACTCACACTATCTGTTGATGCATTTTATGTAAGTCCCTAGACATCTACCCACGTCAATTGCAGGTACAACAGTTTACAGGCCACCATGATTGCTTGTTATTATCCTATCCGTGTTTGTATGTGGTTACAGGAACTGCAGGAACGAGATTTAGATGTTTGACTATGTTAGACTTAGTCAGACGTACGAGTGAAGCCTCACTAGTACGGCTGACAGGCTCATACGCATGGTTGATGCTGAGCTAAGTCACAATTACAACCTAAATGATAAGACACGAGTGAGTGATCACCCGTACGGTTGATGAAGCCAACTCGTACGTGTGATGAATGAATCGTATGGGTGTGTCAACAGCAGGGGTATATAAAGTCTTATGTTCTTCATTTTAGGTTAAGCCTCTCATTTGTTACACACACTCAGATCTTGTGAGCTCCTTCGATTCTCTCTCAGTCCAAATCACCCAGGTGGTGAATAATAGCTCTAGGTGTTGATCTAATCACACTTGATTTAGTTGTGGTTTGACTAAATTAATCCAAAAAAAACTTAACCTATTCACTAGAGGGTTTGATTCACTTATTCTGCCATTGTGTGAGTTAAATCTGTTGATTTCTAAGTTCCTAGTCATGTTTCATCACCTTCTATTCTTTCCCCCTCAACTCATATTTTAAAGTATTCATCAATATGCTCCATCCAGTTCTGATTCTCGATATACTTCTAACTTTCATATCGGGCATTCTTCTTTTTTTCATCTACTGCCGGAAGAATCTATTTACTTCTACTATACTCTTGGGTTTATAGTGTTCCTAGTTCTCCCGTGTCTTTATATTGCTATATGCATCGATATATATGGTTTATAATTTCTGATTTGTCGTTGAGCTTTATATGTTCCCTTATATTTCAAAGTCTCTGCTTCTGTCTTCTATAATCATTATCATTCACAGTTAATGCTCTTTTTTATTTGCTTCAATTTATACCCCAATTTCTATTTCGGAGTTTTGTCCTTTCGTTTCTTCTTCTTGCGATTAAGCACCACTTGTAATGGTCCAGAATTCACAGATATGAATTTCGAAATGAACATTGTTAATGTTCTAGGAAGGAAATTGTGATGGCACGATCTTGACTTGTCAAATTACTAAAATACCTTGGAAAAGGCCGAATCAGCAAGAAATATTTTCTTGATATTTTAGAGGTTAAATAGAATACAAGAGTCGTATAACATGGCACATGATGATGTTATGATCTGTGAATCATCACGTTCCATTTAGAAACTCAGCATGACTTACTGTAATATAATCACATTGATCAAGTATCATTATATTATACTAATTCATGCTTCAGTTCCCAACACTACTTCAAAATATTCCTATTTTAAACTTGAATGTTTCAGAATTTAGAAACTAAAATAGTTTCTTTTATGATGTAATACAGATAGCGCGAAGAGGTAAATGATTTCAAATAAGAAAAATTAAGAAAATATCTTCAGAAATATGGAGGATATTTATAATGAAAGATATGATGATATTTTAGAATTTCTAATATCAGAGGATGATGAAGAATATTGTCCGCAGGGGTTTAGAGTCAGGAGCAAGGTATTCATTAATGACTTCAGCAGATACTGAATTATTTGGATCCTTTGAAGTCAGGTTCAGTCTTTGTAATTTGTTCACAACCTCCTTCCTACTTTGCTCAATCCGTTTTCCAGTTCCAAGACTTCTCTTTTTCTGCGCTTTTCCAGCACACCTATTCATTATCATCAAACTTTTACTGTTAAGGTCGTTTATAGTTTTTTTTTTGCTGCTTCATCAGTATTTTTCCATTTTCGGAGAACCAATTCGTAGTTCGAAGTGTTTTTCAGAATCTTCACATTCAAATTAAGTTCAGAAGATAGACGTTATATATACACATATAACTGTTGGCGTAGACATGCTGCGAGATTTCAAAATACTGATTGCTAATTCCCAATGATTCGTATGGAAATTCTCATTACAAGATGCAAATGAGTAAATGATGGGGTTTCAATGAATAATTATAATGACTTTTTGGAGAGGCTAAAGTCAAAGGGTAATGAAGTTGTTGATACATCTGTTAATAATGTGGTGGAATGTAAAAGGTTCCCTGGTAACGATGGTGTATATCTCAAGGTTATAATAAGGTTAGTCTGACTGAAAAGTCGAAGTTGACTTGCTGGAGCTGTGACAAAACTGGCTACTTTGAATAGGAGTCGCAAAGTTATTTTTGCTAATAAATGCTAAAGAATCTGACGCGGATACGTTGTTTGAACTTTTACTTTGGTTTCAAGAGTTTTTCGGGTACATAACTGTGGGTAACATGTGGTTGGATCATCATCTCGATTGCTCATCATTCGAAGTGTCTTCAGAAATTTTTGAAGAGTTTGAACACAGATTGTAATCATTAACATACATTTGATGTTCTAACACAGTTTTGAATTCAAAATATAGCTTGTGAAAGATGTAAGGATCTAAGAGTGATGATTTTGGTCATATCTCAAGTTGAATTTTGAGATTTCAAAATCAGAATATGTAATTAAATTTTGAATGAGTATGGTTGTTTTGATTTCTATAAAAGAATGTATATTGTTGTGAAAGTAGGGAGTATAATGGATGATTTGCTGAATCAGATTCGAAGAATGTAATATATTAATTGTGAATTTATATATCTCTCGGGTATTACCTACCCGTTAAAAAAAATTTCACAATTAATATTTTGTACAAAAGAATTTTATTACAGTCTTTATGAAAATATATATATGTATATTTTCTTCAGATGTAACATAGATTTAATGAGTTAATGTTAAATTAAACTCATTTGATTTACGGTTGAAACTAGAATTGAATAATCCCTAAAGGCTTTAAAAAGTACATAACTTTTACGCAGTATTTCTTTAATGATATTGAAATTATGAATCAATACTTTGTTATTTGTTGATGTATGATGTTCGCTTCGTGGAATTCTTGTGAATTTCGCAAAGTACGAATGATGTTATCTGAAAAGTTTCGGGTACATCGATGATGAAAGTGTAAAATCAAATATATACTTGATTTATTATGAATTGGAATTTGTTGAATTGCGACAAAGATTGTAGTTAACGCTGGTTAAGTTGCGGCTGAAGGACGTACATTATTGCATATTTGTAATATGAATTAACCGAGTAGTTAAGATTCACACACAATAGCTTAGCACGGAAAGATTTATTTTTATTTCAAAATATATAAAATATACCTATAATTTCTTCAAAGGGAATGAGTTAATTCTTCATAACTCGTTGATACAATATACGGGTTATTGATTCGTAATGATGTCCATAGTGATTCTTGAGCTGACGGAGTTTGTGATGTTATAGGTGTTGTTGATTCTGATGTTGACTGTACTGATGATGCTGGTGACGCTGACGGTACTGTTGATGCTGTTGGTAAAACAAGTTTAGCTTGTTAATCACACACCATTTTTGTCAGGGTTTCTACTCTTCCTTCTATCATTTTGGTTCGCTTAACTGATTTATGCTTAGGGCTAGATTAGATAATCTCTAAGACTTTAGAGATTACATAATCTGCGCGGAATGTTTCTCCAATGAAGTTATGAATTAATATTTCGTCGGTTATTGTTGTTGGTATTCCTTGGTATCTACAGGGCGTATGACATTGGTGCTCGTGGGACAGAGTGTAAAGTTGAGGTTTACGACGTGGTTGTGGTTGGGGTGGTAATGGTACTATTGGCGTTGATGATGGTGTTACTGGTTATGTAGCTGATGCTGCTGCTGCTGGTGTTTGTAATCTCTTCACCATATTCTCCAAAGCCACTACCTGAGCGCGAAGCTCGTTGACTTCTTCTATTACACCGGGGTGATTGTCGGTTCGGACGAGCGGATAAATAAAATCTAAAATTTGATGTAATATATAATCGTGACGAGATACTCTGGAAATGAGCGAGAAAATGGTGTTTCAGACAGGTTCGCCGGTAAGTGCTTCAGGTTCTTCGTCAAGAGGGCAATTTGGTGGATGGAAGGGATCATCTTCTTCTTGTCTCCAATGATTGAGGAGGCTACGAACCCATCCCCAATTCATCCAGAATAGGTGATGACTGATTGGTTGATCTATTCCGGTCACACTACTTTCGGAGCTGGAGTGGGATTCCATTTCGAAATCCGAGGAACTTGAATTAATGATGAATTCCATTTCGTACGATTGAATAAGGATTTTTTTTTTCGATATGAAATGATTTTCGGTTATCGGATGGTATTCTAATTACATAGAATATCCATATATATAGAACAAAAGATTTAGTAAATTACGGAGGAATTTACGGGATATATCAGGCAACGTTTACAGTAATAGATACGATAAGATATGATTTAGCGGATACGCTAAGATATGAATTTTTGTCTATACACTATTCATGCAATCAATGCAGCAAGACGTGTCTTAGACTAAAAATGATAAGCAGGTAATTTCCTGAGAATGATAAGTAGTTAATTTTTGACACAAAATGATAAGCAAAACTATTGACATGCAGACACGGTCGAAGTCCAGACTCACTAATGCATCCTATCGACTTATCTGTTAGACACACTAATGCAGACCTGGTTCGCTAAGACCACCACTCTGATACCAACTGAAAGGACCCGTTCATATACATTATAAACGATTCACAATAGTTGATTACATTGCGAGGTATTTGACCTCTATATTATATATTTTACAAACATTGCATTCGTTTTTAAAAGACAATCTTTCTTTACATCGAAAATTGACAGGCATGCATACCATTTCATAATATCCACTATCCAACTATAAATTGATTTAATAATAATCTTTGATGAACTCAATGACTCGAATGCAACGTTCTTTGAAATATGCTATGAAAGACTCCAAGTAATATCTTTAAAATGAGCAAATGCACAGCGGAAGATTTCTTTAACACCTGAGAATAAACATGCTTTAAAGTGTCAACCAAAAGGTTGGTGAGTTCATTAGTTTATCATAATCATTTATTTCCATCATTTTAATAGACCACAAGAATTTCATTTCCAGTTCTCATAAATATACGTCCCATGCATAGAGACAAAAATAATCATTCATATGGTGAACACCTGGTAACCGACATTAACAATATGCATATAAGAATATCCCCTATCATTCCGGGATCCTCCTTCGGACATGATATAAATTTCGAAGTACTAAAGCATCCGGTACTTTGGATGGAGTTTGTTAGGCCCAATAGATCTATCTTTAGGATTCGCGTCAATTAGGGTGTCTGTTCCCTAATTCTTAGATTACCAGAATTTAATAAAAAGGGGCATATTCGATTTCGATAATTCAACCATAGAATGTAGTTTCAATTACTTGTGTCTATTTCGTCAAACATTTATAAAAGCGCATGTATTCTCAGTCCCAAAAATATAAAGGGTAAAAAGGCAAATGAAACTCACCATACTGTATTTCGTAGTAAAAATACATATAACGTCATTGAACAAGTGCAAGGTTGGCCTCGGATTCACGAACCTATATTAATTATATATATTTATATGTTGGTCAATATTTGTATAGCAATTTAGGTCAGGTCATAGTGTAATCCTATCCTATAGCTCGAGTCTGACTCTACAGTATAGTAACATGTTATATTACTCATGCTCAATTAAGATTCTAGTAAAAGGTGACGTGTGAAATAACGTAACACAAATGGTTTCATAATCATAAAATAGTATTTTAGGTTTTTTTTTTTTTTTTTTTTTTTGAGAAAATCAACACAAAAAGTTAACTGAAAAGTTAACAGGAAAAGTCAAAGTTCAAAGTCAAAAGTCAAATGTTAAAGTCAAAAGTCAAAGGTCAAAGTAAAAATGAGGTCGCATGCAAATATATAATAACTTATACAAAAATGATTTTCGGTCAAACATGACTAAACGGGCCACTTCAGCTATTTTTAGAAAAATTATCGGAACTCTGATTGATAAACGGCCAAAGATAAAAGTTACACATTACCAAAAATATTAAGCATAAATATTACAGAAGTAAACTAAACCTAGACAACTCGTAGTTGCCAACGCGTTTTCGGCGTTTCAAAGTTAATTTTTCAGCTTTAATAAATTTACAAAAGTGACCGAGTAGCCTACTTTGGAGATTTTTAGAAAATTCCTCAAAACTCGTATTGATAAACGGTCAAAGCCTGCAAATTCTCGTTACCACAAAGATATAACATGATTTTTGGCAAGAGTAAACACATATCAGGCCGACCATGACAACTGATACAAAACTGACATTTTTAAATAAAAAAGTTTCAGCTCTTTTTAGAATTTTAAAATGTGACCAAACCGTCAACTTTGATGATTTTTAGAAAAATCGTCGAGACTCGAATTGACAAACGGCCAGAGTCGTTTGTTAGACCTTACAGCAAAGAATTCAGTGGTATTTTTTTTTATATATGAAACAACGCAGATCAGCGAGAATTTCAGTTCCCGTTTCGACATTTCATCAAAATTTGCAAAACTTCTTTTGTCCATAACTTGACAACCGTTCAACGAAACGAGACGTGCTTTATATGAAAATTCATCTACTCGACGAGTAGAATCCAAATAACCACTTTTTATAACCCATAAAATTAGTTCACTAATTATCATCAGCAATTTTAATTACGAAATTAATTATGCAATTTATTTATTTCATAACTTTCTAACCGTTACTTGGATTCAAGTGATTCTTAAACCAAAATTCAACTATTTTTCGCTAGCTTTCTAACGACATGCATATCTTATACCTTATCTCAATCGTATATGTAACTAATTCAAGAATCAACATAACCTATCTAATGGCAATATCAAAAGTACAAGCATGCATAATCCTATATACTCGAGCACTAGTCAGGGATACACTATTAGTATGTAAAAATTAAATTATGAGTACTCACATATCAATATTGAGATTCAATATTGCAGAAAAGGTACGTAAACGCAACGGAGATGATAAACACTATATTGACCTCACGAGCATACCCATGAACCATACTCAATCACCTCCGTAGCTATAACCCATAATTTCCTTAATCCTATCCCACTCGAAAAAACAACTTCGAAATCACTCGGACAGCACTCCGTCGTAATATTTTATGTATACTAATAATATCTTGAGATAATACGGAGTAAATATATATATATGTAAATCGATTGAGAGAGTTTAGAGAAAACTATTTTCAAGTTTTTATGAAATAATGAAACCTATTGAATTCTATTTATAATAGATTTTTGAATTATTAAAGTGAATTATTAAAGTATCAATTATTAAAGTGAATTATTAAAGTATGAATTATTAAAGTGAATTATTAAAGTATGAATTATTAAAGTGAATTATTAAAGTATGAATTATTAAAGTGAATTATTAAAGTATGAATTATTAAAGTTAAAGTAAAGTAAAAATAAAGTAAAGGTAAAGTTTAAGTATAGTAAAAGTATAAAACTATGTACGTACAATACGCGTATAAATATATATAATATTAATTTAAATCGTTATATATATTTAATAAAATAAAATAT
The DNA here is from genome assembly GCF_046630445.1 of Rutidosis leptorrhynchoides. NCBI lineage: Eukaryota > Viridiplantae > Streptophyta > Magnoliopsida > Asterales > Asteraceae > Rutidosis > Rutidosis leptorrhynchoides. The sequence goes on along the minus strand of NC_092335.1, from coordinate 678,807,261 downwards.
AAATATCGTTATCTTTATCATACTAGTTAAGTAATGAGTTGTCAAAAGTGGTTCTAGATATTTATAAAAGTTATATACGTTTTAATAATAAAGTTCTTTTTAAACTGAAAACGTTTTTGTACGTTTGAAACTAAATAGATCAATCGAGTCTTTATGAGATTCAATCTTCCACTATCCTTTGTCTAGTTCTCAATGATTGACAATTTGTTCATATTTATAAATCACTTTACCATTTTTCGAATATTGTTAAAATGAAAAGATTTCTCAAATCAACGTGGGCCTTTCAACAGAGACTTGTAATCATAATTCAATATATCTGATAATTCAATCAGTTGATCTTATCTTCTAATTCCATTGATAAACATTTTGAAACAGATACAATCATATAAAGTATTTAATCTAATATTTTGTTTACGTTTCAAGTTATAATATATATATATACACATATACATATATAATCATATTCGTTTAATGGTTCGTGAATCGTTGGAACTTGGTCGAGATTGAATGAATGTATGAACATAGTTTAAAATTCTTGAAATTTAACTTAACAAATATTGCTTATCGTGTCGAAAACATATAAAGATTAAAGTTTAAATTTGGTTGGAAATTTCCGGGTTGTCACACCTGTCAACTTTCGATGTAATGAATGTTTGTATTTTAAAAACGAATGCAGTGTTTGTAAAATGTATCATATAGAGGTCAAATACCTCGCGATGAAACCAAATGTAATGTATTCGTCCAGATGGATTAGGACGGGTCATGAAAGTAATTCTAGATCTTCATGCATTACAGTCATAAGTCATGCCATCGGTTAGTGGAAGCTCCCTCATGTTGAGCTTTATTCTATCCTCTCACCTACATTAGGGTCTACCCCTTCTCTTCATACTGTCAACTGTAACGGCCTCAACTCTCCTGATTGGAGTTATAAGTGGCCGCCTCTTCACAAGCCCAAACCACCGAAGTCATTCTTCTCATGAAATGTCGATGATGATCCTAACTTCTAAGTTTTCTCTAAAGACACCATTTATAATTTTGTAATCATATGTAACATGGTTTTACCACACATCTACAAAAGCATCATCATTTATGTCACCTCCATCATTCTCTCTTAATCCTTCGTAGTTAGCGAACACTCTGATCCGTACAACATGGAAGGTCTAACTGTCACCTTGAAGAATTTCTCTTTCATTTTAAGGATTATCTTCTTGTCACATTAGACACATGTCGTTGCTCTCTACTTCAACAACCTACCTTAATACGATGAAACATGTCCTCACATATCCTACCCGATTTATGGAGCATCGGGCCTTGATACCTAAAAGAGTCTTGTGGATGTAAGATATAGCCCCAATGCGAATATCCACTCAATCAATATGTTCATCTTCGTTCTTGTTGAAAACACACTTAAGATATTCTTTTTAAGCACACCATATACATCTTAATTATCCATTTATAACTTAAAGTCACAATGAATAAATCTAATATCAAATTTAAATAAAGAAATGTTGTATTTATAAAAATATTTATGCTTAATTCAACTGAGTTTACAAAATTAAATATAGTAATTCTTAAACGTAGTCATAAGTAGGGGTGTTCATAATATCCGAATCCGAATCCGCAATCCGAATATCCGTGTATCCGATCCGAAAAATATCCGAAAAATCGGATATCCGAAAATCAGATATCCGATTTTTCGGATTCGAGTTTCGGATAGAATTTTTCAAAATATTCGGATATTCGGATACCCGATATCCGAAACATACATTAATAAATAATAATATTTTTACACTTTTATTTATAATTATAATTTATAATGCTAGATATTTTATAAAGACAAGTGACAAACAACTGAAAAAGTACAACTGTACAAGGACTCTTCTAAGTCTTCTTTCTCTCTCTGACTCTTCTTTCTCTCTTACAGATTCACTTTACCAAGTAAAAACCCTATATCTGAATCTCGACTCTTACGGCGATTTCATCTTCAATCAGCATCGCATCTTCACTCTTTATCTAATCATCTCATCTTTAGCCTCCATCCATCGTCGATTTAAGGTAACTATAAATCTATAATAACTTTTAATTTCATTATCTAAATCGTCATATCTGAAACAAGGTTACATGAAGTCACGAAGCCCATTAGCTCTTTACAGCATCTGATTTTAATATATGCATATTTTGTAATGTTAGTGAATGCATATTCAATATTATTTGGTATTATTATTATTATTACTCTATCAATTACTGGAACAATTATTTGATGATATTAATGTGATAAATTGGTATTTGATTTCAATGTTGAATGTTATAACTCGTGTTAAAGTGTCCCCAAGTTCAAAGCGATTGATGGGTGAATGCATATTTTGTAATGTTATTGAATGCATATTCAATATTTTTTTACCTTTTTTGTAATGTTAGTGAATGCATATTCTTGGTGAAATTTTCATGAAAATAGTCTGTTAATGGATGAGAATGTTTGGATAAAGTTGAGTCTACTTATTATGATAACTTTAGATTATGAGGGGAAGAAGATAACTAAATTAGTGGATTTTGTGGTTGGATTTTACAGATTTGATGACGGGTAGTGGGTTTGTATAATTTTCCCTTTTGACTTTATTAGTTAACCATGGTGATCAACTTGGAAAAGATAGTAGATGAAGCCTTTATCGTTCATCTTTGTTTTGATGTGTAAACTGTAAAGTTCCATCATCATCAAAAATAGCAGATGTGAACTTTTCAACTTTTAACATTTCAAATTAATTTGGGTTTTTAACAGGTTGTTTTGATTGTTGGTTCGAACACAGAGTTGAGATATGAAGATGAGTGATAAATGGGCCAACTATATCCATATTGCACTTAATGGATATAAAAGTAAACATCCCAAGATGTTACTGAACTAATAGTCTCATAAGATGTTTAGTACCTTTTTATTCATATGTTGTGATATATATAGATTTCTTTAGTTAATCACTTTAATTTCTATGTACAGGTGGTGCTTTCGTTCTTTTGATGATTGGAAAGTGTGAAGAATTGAAGATTCGTTCTTTAACACGTTGTTATGCTTGTGTTTCTTAATTTGAATGTTGAACTTAGGTTTAAAGTAATATGGATAATTTGTATTTTTGAATTTGTTATGTTTGTGTTGAGACTTATGTATTATGTAATTCGTGTGTTATGTTTGTGTTGAGATAATCATGTTCTTTTTTCATTCAAAACACTGGTGCAATATTTTCAAAAACAGTTAGTGATGTGCAAGAGCATGGATGGATTGAAATTGGAAGTTCGGATATTCGGATAATCTGATATCCGAATCCGAAATTTCAGATATCCGATTTTCGGATATCCGAAATTTCTGATTCGGATATCGGATGGGCAAATTCACTATCCGAATTTTCGGATATCCGAATTTCAGATATCCGAATTTTCGGATATCCGGTTTTGAACACCCCTAGTCATAAGAGTTGTGTATAACATTCTTATGTGTTTCTAATCTGAAAATAATGTGAAGTTATCAACAAATATAATATTGACAAAATATTTACAGTGTTATTATTATTATTATTTTTACTTTATATTGTGTATATTGTATTGTAACATTGCCCTTAAAATTTTAATATTGTAAACACAAGTACAAGTTTGATGTTGAGGCCTACAAATCGTATATGACAATCAATTTTGTTTTTATAGCTACCACGTGAATGAAGCCCATCTAACATAATTAAGTACTTGGTTTTTATTTACTTAGTATTCTGGAATCTTACGGCTCTAGTTATTGAGTCGACAGCAAGTCAGCAAGCTTCGATTTATTGGCAACTTGACTGACTTTTAGAGCCTAAAGTAAATTTCAGGCATGATTTAAAACCACTGAAAATTTGATTTTATCATTTTCATGGCGTCTCAATTTTATTTTTATTTTAATTTAATTTTTTTAAAAAAATTTCCTACTTATTTGCCGGAGGTCCACTCGGAAGCAATCTCTCTATCCATCGAATAAAGAGAGGGATGACTTTCTCTACTTTTGAGAGTGTTTTCACTCTGGGTGAAGAAATGACTTGTCTTTATTCTTGAATAAGGAAAAGATTGTCTATATTTCACCTCCCTCATACACCACTTATGTGGTATTGAGTTTTGTTCGTTGTTGTTGTTGTAATATTCTCAAATCTTCTAGTTCATTCATTCACATTCATTCCACACATATAACAAAAAAAAAAAAAAAAAAAAAAATTTGAAATGAATCAATTCATCTTTAACAAACCTAACCTACGACTATTCTAGAACTATTCTAGAATGGTGGTTTTTCGAAATAAAGAAAAAAACTATATATATATATATATATATATATATATATATATATATATATATATATATATATATATATATATATATATATATATATATATATATAGCGTGACAATCTAGAGAGAATCAATGGTAGGAGAAAACTCAGAGAACTCGCACATTAAACTCAATTTGTATGCAGATTGAGCTCAATCTGTGTGCAGATTGAGCCAATCTGTGTGCAGATTGAGCTCAATCTGTGAGTTCTATGGGTTACAATCTTTGCAGAAATGTTGCCGAAAGGAGCATATGAGGGAGCAAAGCCGTGGACGTCGCTTGAGATTATGGAGTTTACAAAGAAGATGAATATTTTTCCAACTCTTTTACTTGCATATAAGATTTTGCTAACCGTACCGGTCACTGTAGCATCTGCAGAACGGAGTTTTTCAAAATTGAAGTTGTTGAAGAATTATTTACCAAGTACAATGAGTCAAGAACGATTAAACGGGTTGGCAATTTTAAGCACTGAAAATAGATTTCTATCAAATGTAGATTATGATAAAATGATTGAAGTTTTTGCATAAAAAAATGCACGTAGACATCATTTTAGGTGATTTGTAGTTTCGAACATGTATATTTGCATTGCATTTGTTTAATAAAAATCGGCGTGGGGATGAGCCGTCTAGTTTGATTAGGTTCCAAACCCCTAAATTTTTGTGTTGTGCTATTTATTTATTTTGAGGGGGGTAGGGGGCATAATTTTGAAATGTTCGCACTGGGCATCCATATTCTCATGACCGGCCCTCGCTCCATGGATATCAAAACAAAAATTTACACACAAAAAAATAAAATTTACATTAAGGGATATAGAGTTTCAGGTATAATGTTTAAAGTTATTAATCATTTTTCACCAGTTTTAAGTCATTTTGTGTTATCATACATCATCTGTATGATGTGAAAAAATATATGATAATCTGATGTGAAAAAATATATAAATTAAAAAAAAATTAATCTAAAAAAATAAATGCTAACTCCGAAAATTCTAAATTCCAAAACCTAAGCTCTAAGCTTTAATTTTATTTTATTATAATTTAAAAGAAAATTTACTTATCTTCTTATCTCAGAAGGGTGATAAAAATAAAAATATATAATAAAGACAATACAAGGTAAACGATACAAAAGATAATCGTTCTATAAAAAGAAAACCAGTTGATGCCGACAAAAGGTTTGGACATCTCAATTAATGGGTTAAAACACATACTCTGTAAATGATAGTAATTGAGCATGGATATTTTGTGATGGATGGTAAATTAATTGTAACATGTCTTCTAGGACCATCATAATCATCAAATATACAGTACATCAATATCAATAAAACAACTAATAGTAATACTTATATCATAACTAGTTAATTGGTATTGAAAAGATCATTCAATTTGTTACACTAATTTGTTCAATTGGTATTTCTTAACTACACGTACACTCTCGTAGTTTAGTGATTATCATTTATATATACTTGCATTCACGTTCAACAAACGAAACTACACAGTTTCTATCGTGAGTTGTCTCAAAGAACTCTATATATACATCTTTATTAAGTTTGACGTTTGTTCATAAACGTTGCTAGCTTATACTAGTATAGTATTATTATGATCAAGATGCATAAAACACTACAAGAAAAAGCACAAACAGGGACGACACTTCTCGAGACAACATTATGTCGTCCCGAAAAGTTCACTTAAAACACTACAAGAAAATCTAGCTCTAAAGCTAGATTTTTATTTTTTTAAACGCAAAGCAGTAAACTTTGATACTATGAAAAATTTACAAATGTACAAAAATATGGAACGCTAAATGAACCTACGATCGACTTAAATTATTTTAATTACGTGTATCATTTATCAATTAGGGTCCATGAATGGCAAACTAATCACATGATAGAATGCACTTTGACAGCTCAAGCCTATATGAACCCATGTTCTTGAAGGTGGCTAGTACACTACGTGTAGTTTGTTTCATCATATATGTGATATATATATGCTCTAATTTTGGAATAAACCCATTGAGTACAATTCAAGTTTAATCTACGTAATTATTGCTTGTTGCCTAATCCACCTCAAATCCATGACACATCATAAGATACTTTTAGTGTTCTCCACATGAAATAATACTTTAAATTATACGGAGTATTTATTACCAAAAAATCAAGAAGTGTCAATAGCGTTTGATTTGAATGTTGATACATGTACATGCATGCATGCATGATATATACATGATTAATTCATGTCACTTTTGTAGAAGTTATGATCTCGTGGCATGATATTTAACCAAACAAGAACATTTCATATTTTGTATCTTGAGAGACATAAACCGAACATGTTAAAACATTCAATCTAGACATTGTTGATCATTGATACTCCCTATTATTTTATAAGTGAAAGATTAAGCTTCGTGTTTGGGAACATGGGAGCTAACTACCATGTACATATGATGAATGTATTGAGCTGGATATCTATATTTAGGGATGAATAAGTGGTAATAAATTAAAGCTTTTTATATAGATTTTGCAAGTTTTATATGTGCATTGAATTTGGGAAGGAGCAAAGAATAATCCAGAGTGGTTTGATGAGAATGTAACATAAGTTTCTTTATGGGTGTATTTAATTATTTATTGCATAGATAAAACAATCATTTGGTTCCATGTGCATTATTCTTCTGTATAGAACATGCCTCCCAATAAACCCTAAATCATCTTCTAGCATTAAACTCGCTTTAGGTTATTAAATGTACCAAGTTTATGTGGTATATGTGAATTTTGGGATGTTTGTTAGCTAGGTTGCTAATCTGTAGATTTTTGTATTTTCTAATTTTTTGTTAGTAGTGACGAATTTATGATAAAGTTCAAAGCGTTTAAATTTTTTTCTCTAGAGCCAATTACTCTGTAAATTTGAAGGGTATTTTAATAATTGTTTACTTTTAAAAATCATTAATCTTACAAATTTATATCGTCATACTCAAATCTGGTGGTGTTTTAAATAAGAGTTTAAACTACTCAATAGTTATATACTGTTACTTTTGTTGCAATGTACGCTACATACCCAGAAAACTACTATTGTAAGATATATACTTTGAAAAAGCGTGTTAACGTAAACTAACTTAACTTTGGTAACCTGATAAATAAGATATTTGTCAAAAAAAAAAAAAAAAAATTCATAGTTGGTCCCCAAACTTTTTAATTCACACATGTTTCAAATCTTAATTTTCATCATCGTCAACAAAATTATCAAATTAAACATCCAAATATTATACGCATGTATGGATTAAACATAAATGCAAATCCTTCCACTGTCACGAACACAAGGTAGAAAAAAATGAAAAAAAAAACATTATTATTATTTTTTTTTTTTGAAAGGCAATAATAATTATATTAATAAAAAACTAGCAAGATGCTAGGAGATACAAAAGTGGGTTACATATCACACGACTATCTGCCGTACCATCTAATACAACGACTTCAAACTCGAATCCACAAACATGAATCTAAACACAAGAGTAGAAGATATGAAACTTAACACGAGTAGGTTAACTGAAACCTACAATAACAACGATTTTAAATTCTCACATTCGAACACAAATCCCAAGGAGAAACATACAGCGATCCAACCATCAAAGGAAACCAGCTTGATAACCAAAACACATCACATGACCACTTCAGGGCAATCACCCGAATGAAAGCATGAAAACGGACACGACCCGAAAACTACAAATGGAACCCACGAGAGTCTAAACCAACAATCCAATCACGCAACCAAATCGAGTGGTGGGAATGTAATATGTCAAGATGATTAACAAAGAAACTAACCCATGATTATATGGACCGCCACATGCTGGAGCAGATACACACAACTTGAACCAAACAACACCATAATTACAGAACCCACGACTTGAACCAAAAAAAAAACATTATACAATAAATAGAAGTAATCACCCGAATGAAAGCATGAAAACGGACACGACCCGAAAACTACAAATGGAACCCACGAGAGTCTAAACCAACAATCCAATCACGCAACCAAATCGAGTGGTGGGAATGTAATATGTCAAGATGATTAACAAAGAAACTAACCCATGATTATATGGACCGCCACATGCTGGAGCAGATACACACAACTTGAACCAAACAACACCATAATTACAGAACCCACGACTTGAACCAAAAAAAAGTTCTGGATGGATAGATGGTGTCATGATTCCACTCTTGGTGCTCTTTTCCCACGTCTTTTCTACCTTGACGTGAATAGGGAATGCTTGGTTTCTGATAGATGGCAGAACCTTAATTGGGTTTGGCAATGGCGAAGAGGTGTTCGTGGTGGGGCAGAAGCTGATCAACTCACTTCTCTTTGCAACTTATTGGAGAATGTTTCATGTACGGATAAGGTGGACAAGTGGGTTTGGTCTCTTACTTCTGATAATGTATTTTCGGTTAGCTCTCTTCGGCATATTTTAGATAGCTCTATGGACGTCTCCCGACACACGTACTGGAATAAAGTGATCCCTTCTAAAGTCCTTATTTTTTATTGGCGCCTTTTGCTTAATAGATTGCCCCATAAGAAGAATTTGCAGGCCCGAAATGTGTATTGTTCTACTTTCTCGTGCTCTGATTGCGGATTTTTCTTGGAGGATTCGAACCATATTTTCTTTCATTGTCAGTCTGCTTCTCAAGTGTGGAGTTTTGTTGCTTCATGGACCGGTATTTCCCTGCCTAGGTGGTCAAATGGGTTGGAGCTTCGGAATTGGCTAGCTTCGGCCTCCCCAGACCCAAAAGTTACGCTTGTTTTACACTGCATCTGCATCGCATCTCTCTGGTCTATTTGGAGGCTCAGGAACGATATTGTCTTCAGCTCCGGTTTGTTCAAGAAGAGCCATCTTTTAGACTACATTGTTGTTAATGCTTTTGATTGGTTATCCTCTAGATCTAAGTTATTTAAGATCGATTGGAATGTTTGGCTTCAATTTCCTTTGAACATTTTGTAATTTTTTCCTAGCTTCTTGCTAGCTTAATTTAATTCTGCCGTTCTAAAAAAAAAAAAAAAAAAAAAAGAAGTACTAAATCCATATATTAATAATTAAACCACCCTATTCAAATATGCCAGCAGTGGTGGAACATCACAACGACGACAGAGGTTAAATTTGACGGCAACTGCTCCGACCGTTTTTGGTGTTGCAGCTCCGACTGCTTTTCTTCTATTTTCGTATCCTTCATGTTTTCCTCTACCCTTTGTTATTTATCGATTAAATGAATTATTAAATCTTGAGATCTTGATAATAATTATTTTTGATGGTGCTAATTTGGGGAGTTTGGCGACGAAGGAAGGGTCTGTAAGTGTAATTTTCAATGGTTCTAATCTTGATAATAATAAAATCTAGAAACTTGGTATCTGATTCTATTTAACGGACTTTTTAACATTCATTAATAATAAGGACTGCACATGCAAAATATACAAACCACAAGGACTGTAAGTGTAATGTTTTAAAATTAAGAAATGACATATAATCAGTTTAACTGGTCTAGTAGGTAACCGGTCACCTTTTGTTTACATTAACACACTTTTTTCAAAATACATAGCCTACAATAGTATTTTTCTGAATATATATAGTCTACATTAGAACAAAAATAAAAGTATATAGCTATTGAGTCGGTTAAACCTTTTAAATAATTTAAGTTATATTCTAAAAACTTTTCACACTAGAAATGTTAGGGACCCGTTAAGGCCTTGGTTTGCCTCTGCTTCTTAGTTCTACTTTTTATAGTTATACATAACTATTTAAAAAGAAATTTAACTATTTAAGAATAAATTGTTTCAATTTATGTTATATTAGTCATTTTACATTATATTATATTTTATTTCAAAATATTAATAACCAGTAGTGATTGAAAATTAAAAGATTGTTGGTTTAGCGGTATAAAGAAATCTTCTAATCAAAAGATTGTGTGTTTGAGTTTAGGGGTGGACATTGTAAATATTCACAAAAAAAGTCCATTAGAGTGTGCGAGTTTGCCTTTAGAAAAAAAAATATTGAATACGTATATTTTTCGATTCAGTTCACTCCAAGAAAATGTGTAATATTTGACGCTTTTTTATTAATTCTTTATGTCTTATAGCGTAAAAAATATGGCATCGAAACTTATACCTCCTTATCCCAATTTAATAGTCTTGTGTTTTTAGGATGTCCCAAATTAATACTTCCCCCGTTTCAATTTAGTTTTGTTTTCCTTTTTACGATTTCGCAAATTAATAATTCACTTTCATAGATAAATAAGAATAACGGTGTTAGATATTTTTTATGCCCTTGTTTATTCATGTAACGCAAAAATGTCGGTAAAAGTTATGAGTAAAACTGTAAAGTAAATACTAATTACAGTGAAAGTACAATGTGATATTGACATTTCTTAAAAAGACGTGTTTATTGTCTGTGGACGATTATATTAGGACAAAGGAGTAGTTCACTACTATAAATAGATAAGAATAATAAGGTAAAGTTTTTTTATACCCTTATGTTATGCATGTAAAAAAATTAGTTAAAAAGGAAGGAGTAAACTAAAAAGTGATCAAAAAGTATAACGTAATGATTACATTTATTAAATTATGTACATTTAACTGAAAATTATTTAATTGAGATAGGGGTAGTAGATAAACGCTTATTAGTATAATAATCAGTTACTTTTTCACACTCATAAGTGTAGAAAACTCTCTAGCTTTTTTTTTTTTTTTTTTTTTTGGCTAAAAATAACGACAACTATAAACACAAAGGAACTTTCATCGAAAGATGAAAGAACCTAAAAACCGTTACAAACCAAAACGAGGAAGAAATGGATCGAACGCACTAAACACAATAAAAGTACTAACTAAAATCGAGCCAACCCCACAAACCTAGAAACAAAGTAAATGCCATACAACCTTACGCAATAACAAAACACAAAACAAAGTAAACGCCAACGAAACAATTAACAAACCTCCAAGCCGAACTAAGCTTTCTTCGACGATCTTTTCCGTGACCTATTGTCCACCCATTCAACCTACCCTCCGAAGTTTCGACAGCAATACTGATGTGTGAAATCTAGTATATAATTTATATCTAGAAAATGCCGGTTTTAAAGATTACTGCACACTAACGGGCAGTGTACCCGATCGTGCAATAGTATAAAATTGGTAATTCCGAAATCGTTTCAAGGACAGTTTAAACTTGAGAATTAAGATTGCAACTAACGAAAATAAATTAAGTTAATCTATGAAAATTGAAAGTACGAGATAATTTGTTTTGTGGCTATTTAACAATTAGCCAAATCAATGATAGATTAAAAGTAAAAGACAATATTTTTGTGTTTTGAAATTTATAGAAAATAAATGGAGACTCAACGAAAAGTAAAGATATTTGAATTCAATAGATAAAAGAATGTTCGCCTAGATCTCCTATTCGCAGTGTCGGATGATTTGTTATTAAGCACTAGTTCAATTTATCAATACATGCAACTACAGAGTCGGTTTACCCATAGTTCTCTTTTAGCAAACACGTCAAACTAGGATTTATTGACTTAGGGTTCCCTTTCACCAAAGACCTCTTTCGTTTGTGACTTAGTAATTAACTAATTATAAGATTAAGATTCAATTGGTTACGCGTTCGCTCCACACAATTCACCCCTATTTTGTTCAATCTATGTTACCCGGTTTACCCCCTTGGTCTAGTAAGCACCCAATTGGTTAAGACAAATCAATTGAAAATTAGTTCACTAAATTGAAACAGGGTTCCCTTTGTTCAAACAAGATCACTAATCAAGCCTAGTAACAATAATCAACACCCACAAGAATGGTTCTTAATCAAAACTCATAATTATCATGCATTAATCAAATTAAACATTAAAGTATCATCCAAACACATACGAATATTCAATCTAGACAAACATTAAAATGCTTAGCCAACAATCATAGCTAAATTCAAAATCACAAATAAACAATTAAGAGTATTCATTATAATGATAAGAATTAAACCTAATGAAAATTGTGTTCTTGAATGATGAACGGATCGAGACGCGTTTTCGGAATGATTGATGTGTTAGAATGATTTTGGGATTCCCCAAAAATCACCCTTTTTCTTCAAAAAGCTGCTGGAATTCGTCTGGATGCAAGAATGAGTAATTAGGGTATTTTTCGGGCCTTAAATACCTTCCAAAATTATCTGGGCCGACATACCGCCGCGCCGCGGCCTTCTATTGTCGCGCCGCGACAATACACGTGAACTGGGACCTTCTTAAATCTGCTTCTGATATTGAAAATAAGCAAATGCCGCGCCGCGGCTCAGATTCTCGCGCCGCGACATAAAGCTGATTTTGAACCCTTCTCTAAACCCCTTCTTGATATTGAAGATCGTTAATCTCCGCGCCGCGGCCATGCTCATCGCGCCGCGACATAAAGCATAAACTGATATCTCGTTTTTCTTTGCACTTTTTCAACACAAATAGTAACTCAAAACCAAAATACCCGATATGTACTTAGCGTTTTAAACCCCGGAGCACCAGTAATAATAAAATGCCTTAAAAACTCCAAAAAATGCAACTCTTCTATATTTAGCTCTTCAAACTCGGACATTCTCAATATCATCAAAATAAACACCAAATCGTATCCGAACTAACTAAAATGTGATCGATATCGCTAAGGAAAACGTGTATAAAATATGCGATATCAAACCACCTCACACTAGAGTTTTGCTTGTCCTCAAGCAATAGAACTCGAAATTAATCTTCTACCATATAATAACTTCTTCAAACATGTATGTAGAACCATGCGTTCAACCAACAAACCAACAACTAGCGTGGGCATGATTTTGAAGTAGATAACAACCATGGTTCCCACTTGCATTCCCCCGAAATTAATTTCCCAAACCTCAAACAATATGCAATGGATATAGTAACCAATGATAGTCTCGAATAACGTACCATAGTGATGAAGTAGAGAATCTCGAACCATAATATAAATCTTCAAAGAAACCGGGAATCAAGTGGGAGCCAAAAACTAAAGATATGACAATCGAACGCATGTGCCAAAAAGAATGCACGGGCTACCCCGCTATTGGTCAAGCCAATGCCTCCCACAGTACCTAACATCGTGTGTAACGACCCTGGATTTTCCAACGTTAATTATTAATAATTTATTATTAATGCTTGTGTTTTAATAAACGTGTTCTTATACGTGTTACTTGTTACCCGAGGTAGTCCATGAAACAACGGAGAAGATTGCTCAGATTCAAGCGAGACTCAAGACGGCCCGTGATCGTCAAAAGAGTTATGCTGACCTTAAACGTAAAAACTTCGAATTCAACGTGGGTGACCGTGTAATGTTGAAGGTCGCACCTTGGAAGGGTGTAATCCATTTTGGAAAACGTGGGAAGCTCAACCCGCGATACATTGGTCCTTTTGAAATCTTGGAATGTGTTGGACCCGTTGCTTACCGTTTGGATCTTCCTGCTCAATTGAGCTCAGTTCATCTTACTTTTCACGTATCGAACTTGAAGAAATGTCTTGCTGCACCAGAACTTGTCATACCACTGGAAGAACTTACGATTGATGACAAACTCCACTTTGTGGAGGAACCTGTCGAGATTATGGATCGTGAGGTCAAAACTTTGAAACGCAATAAGATTCCGATCGTTCGAGTCCGATGGAATGCCAAACGAGGACCTGAGTTTACCTGGGAACGAAGTATCCTCACCTTTTCCCAACTCCTCCATCTACCTCAGCTTAAAATTTTGGGACGAAATTTTCTTTAACAGGTGGGTAATGTAACGACCCTGGATTTCCCAACGTTAATTATTAATAATTTATTATTAATGCTTGTGTTTTAATAAACGTGTTCTTATACGTGTTACTTGTTACCGTATTTGACTTTACATGGCCCGACTTTTCTTTGTGACGCAAGTACTTTTCACGAATAATATTTAGAATATTATTTACATTCATGATTAATTATTATTAATCATTTTTAATTAACTAGTGTTAGTAGTTAATTACTTGGGCTTTTATTTTAATTTGTTGCATACTTACTTGGACTTGGGCTTTAATTAATGGATTTGGACTTGGAAGCCCACCCTACACTCTTAATAGACTTGTAAGCCCATGTTATATGCTAGTATTACATTAAGAATAATCATGGGTTAATTAGCTTAATGAGGAGACAAAGTTACTCAAGCATGCAAGACCATTTCTCCATGCCTTTAACCTTATTACCTCTTCTAGCTTTCACCACCTTTCCAACACTTGAAAGTTGAGTTTGACTTCCCCCTTTGAGCACCTTATGACCGTCGGCCTTGGGCTAGGTGTGAGGGTGTTCCATTTCATTTTTTTGTTACATATTTACAAGTGTTTTGCTTCATTTACACACACATACATACAACACTTCTCTTTCTCTCAATATTCTCTCTCAAACTTGTAAGTAACAAGCTTTAAATTCTTCTTCTTTTCTTGTCTAAAAACCGAAATAATACATCATCATTCTTCTTGTTTTGCTACTTGTTTGATTATTGTTGTTTGTTGTTGTTAAAGATCAAGTTACCTAGCTTGTATCTTCATGAGATCTTGTATCTTTATGGTTCTATACTTAAATGTTTTCAAGATCTAAAGTTCATAAACTTGATGATCTTCTTTGTGTTCATGTTTTGTAGACTTAAATCCTAAGATCCAAACTTTGATTTGAATCTTCTTAAGTATGAAACAAACATGAACTTAATACTTGTAGATCTAGCTTATTTCTTCATTTTATTTACTTTAAATTCGCGATTGGTTATTCATGGTCAAGTATTACTAGTTAAAACTTGATCTCATACTTCTTGAAACTAAAGTTAACTTTATAAGTTCAAGAACATGGAAGTATAACTTTCTAGTTATAACTTCATATACTTATGTTGGATCTAAGTTTATATAACTTATGGTCTTCTAATTTTGTTGTAAATAAGAGCTTACAAGCTTACATACATTTTACAAGTTGAAAATCTAAGTTTCATAATTTATGGTTTCATTAAAGTGAAGATCCAAGTTCTATAACTTAGGAACTAACTTAAGAACACTAGATCTAGACTTTCTAGTCTAGGATCTTTAAGATCTAGCTAAAATCTAAGTTCTACAACTTAAAAACTTGTTTAATTAGTTTACTTTCAAGATCTAGCTTAATATTAGTATTAGAACTCATGTATGTGTCGGATCTAAGATCTTGATGTAACTTTGGTTCATCAAACTACTTACACCCTTAATTGAGTTGTGCTACTTATCTTAGACTTACACTAGTGTTATGATGGTTAAACCTTAGTTAATATGATGCAAACCCATCAACGAGTTGTACACTTGAAGCTATACGCATCAAGGATGAGAACCGTGATGAGCATCAAGCACCAAGAACCCACTGGAACATGTTTCTTACTCTTTTATGGAACTGATCAGACCACCTATGAAATGTCCCGTTCTTATTGATTAAAAACGTTCCATATTAATTGATTTCGTTGCGAGGTTTTGACCTCTATATGAGACGTTTTTCAAAGACTGCATTCATTTTAAAACAAACCATAACCTTTATTTCATCAATAAAGGTTTAAAAAGCTTTACGTAAATTATCAAATAATGATAATCTAAAATATTCTGTTTACACACGACCATTACATAATGGTTTACAATACAAATATGTTACAACAAAATAAGTTTCTTGAATGCAGTTTTTACATAATATCATACAAGCATGGACTCCAAATCTCGTCCTTATTTAAGTATGCGACAGCGGAAGCTCTTAATAATCACCTGAGAATAAACATGCTTAAAACGTCAACAAAAATGTTGGTGAGTTATAGGTTTAACCTATATATATCAAATCATAATAATAGACCACAAGATTTCATATTTCAATACACATCCCATACATAGAGATAAAAATCATTCATATGGTGAACACCTGGTAACCGACATTAACAAGATGCATATATAAGAATATCCCCATCATTCCGGGACACCCTTCGGATATGATATAAATTTCGAAGTACTAAAGCATCCGTTACTTTGGATGGGGCTTGTTGGGCCCGATAGATCTATCTTTAGGATTCGCGTCAATTAGGGTGTCTGTTCCCTAATTCTTAGATTACCAGACTTAATAAAAAGGGACATATTCGATTTCGATAATTCAACCATAGAATGTAGTTTCACGTACTTGTGTCTATTTTGTAAATAATTTATAAAACCTGCATGTATTCTCATCCCAAAAATATTAGATTTTAAAAGTGGGACTATAACTCACTTTCACAGATTTTTACTTCGTCGGGAAGTAAGACTTGGCCACTGGTTGATTCACGAACCTATAACAATATATACATATATATATCAAAGTATGTTCAAAATATATTTACAACACTTTTAATATATTTTGATGTTTTAAGTTTATTAAGTCAGCTGTCCTCGTTAGTAACCTACAATTAGTTGTCCACAGTTAGATGTACAGAAATAAATCGATAAATATTATCTTGAATCAATCCACGACCCAGTGTATACGTATCTCAGTATTGATCACAACTCAAACTATATATATTTTGGAATCAACCTCAACCCTGTATAGCTAACTCCAACATTCACATATAGAGTGTCTATGGTTGTTCCGAAATATATATAGATGTGTCGACATGATAGGTCGAAACATTGTATACGTGTCTATGGTATCTCAAGATTACATAATATACAATACAAGTTGATTAAGTTATGGTTGGAATAGATTTGTTACCAATTTTCACGTAGCTAAAATGAGAAAAATTATCCAATCTTGTTTTACCCATAACTTCTTCATTTTAAATCCGTTTTGAGTGAATCAAATTGCTATGGTTTCATATTGAACTCTATTTTATGAATCTAAACATAAAAAGTATAGGTTTATAGTCGGAAAAATAAGTTACAAGTCATTTTTGTAAAGGTAGTCATTTCAGTCGAAAGAACGACGTCTAGATGACCATTTTAGAAAACATACTTCCACTTTGAGTTTAACCATAATTTTTGGATATAGTTTCATGTTCATAATAAAAATCATTTTCTCAGAATAACAACTTTTAAATCAAAGTTTATCATAGTTTTTAATTAACTAACCCAAAACAGCCCGCGGTGTTACTACGACGGCGTAAATCCGGTTTTACGGTGTTTTTCGTGTTTCCAGGTTTTAAATCATTAAGTTAGCATATCATATAGATATAGAACATTTGTTTAGTTGATTTTAAAAGTCAAGTTAGAAGGATTAACTTTTGTTTGCGAACAAGTTTAGAATTAACTAAACTATGTTCTAGTGATTACAAGTTTAAACCTTCGAATAAGATAGCTTTATATGTATGAATCGAATGATGTTATGAACATCATTACTACCTTAAGTTCCTTGGATAAACCTACTGGAAAAGAGAAAAATGGATCTAGCTTCAACGGATCCTTGGATGGCTCGAAGTTCTTGAAGCAGAATCATGACACGAAAACAAGTTCAAGTAAGATCATCACTTGAAATAAGATTGTTATAGTTATAGAAATTGAACCAAAGTTTGAATATGATTATTACCTTGTATTAGAATGATAACCTACTGTAAGAAACAAAGATTTCTTGAGGTTGGATGATCACCTTACAAGATTGGAAGTGAGCTAGCAAACTTGAAAGTATTCTTGATTTTATGTAACTAGAACTTGTAAAATATATGAAGAACACTTAGAACTTGAAGATAGAACTTGAGAGAGATCAATTAGATGAAGAAAATTGAAGAATGAAAGTGTTTGTAGGTGTTTTTGGTCGTTGGTGTATGGATTAGATATAAATTATATGTAATTTTGTTTTCATGTAAATAAGTCATGAATGATTACTCATATTTTTGTAATTTTATGAGATATTTCATGCTAGTTGCCAAATGATGGTTCCCACATGTGTTAGGTGACTCACATGGGCTGCTAAGAGCTGATCATTGGAGTGTATATACCAAGAGTATATACATCTAAAAGCTGTGTATTGTACGAGTACGAATACGGGTGCATACGAGTAGAATTGTTGATGAAACTGAACGAGGATGTAATTGTAAGAATTTTTGTTAAGTAGAAGTATTTTGATAAGTGTCTTGAAGTCTTTCAAAAGTGTATGAATACATATTAAAACACTACATGTATATACATTTTAACTGAGTCGTTAAGTCATCGTTAGTCGTTACATGTAAATGTTGTTTTGAAACCTTTAGGTTAACGATCTTGTTGAATGTTGTTAACCCATTGTTTATTATAACAAATGAGATGTTAAATTGTTATATTATCATGATATTATGATATATAATATATCTTAGTTTGATGTATATACAGTTAAATGTCGTTACAACGATAATCGTTACATATATGTCTCGTTTCGAAATCATTAAGTTAGTAGTCTTATTTTTACATATGTATTTCATTGTTAATACACTTAATAATATATTTACTTATCATTTAACATAATTAACCAAGTGTATCAATATCTTAATATGATTCATATGTACCTAGTAAGACGTTGTTATAACGATAATCGTTATATATATCGTTTTCGAGTTTCTTAAATTAATAGTCTCATTTTTATGTATGTAACTCATTGTTAAAATACCTAATGAGATACATACTTATAATAAAAACATGTTAACTATATATATAACCATATATATGTCATCGTGTAGTTTTTACAAGTTTTAACGTTCGTGAATCACCGGTCAACTTGGGTGGTCAATTGTCTATATGAAACATATTTCAATTAATCAAGTCTTAACAAGTTTGATTGCTTAACATGTTGGAAACATTTAATCATGTAAATATCAATCTCAATTAATATATATAAACATGGAAAAGTTCGGGTCACTACAGTACCTACCCGTTAAATAAATTTCGTCCCGAAATTTTAAGCTGTTGAAGGTGTTGACGAATCTTCTGGAAATAGATGTGGGTATTTCTTCTTCATCTGATCTTCACGCTCCCAGGTGAACTCGGGTCCTCTACGAGCATTCCATCGAACCTTAACAATTGGTATCTTGTTTTGCTTAAGTCTTTTAACCTCACGATCCATTATTTCGACGGGTTCTTCGATGAATTGAAGTTTTTCGTTGATTTGGATTTCATCTAACGGAATAGTGAGATCTTCTTTAGCAAAACATTTCTTCAAATTTGAGACATGGAAAGTGTTATGTACAGCTGCGAGTTGTTGAGGTAACTCAAGTCGGTAAGCTACTGGTCCGACACGATCAATAATCTTGAATGGTCCAATATACCTTGGATTTAATTTCCCTCGTTTACCAAATCGAACAACGCCTTTCCAAGGTGCAACTTTAAGCATGACCATCTCTCCAATTTCAAATTCTATATCTTTTCTTTTAATGTCAGCGTAGCTCTTTTGTCGACTTTGGGCGGTTTTCAACCGTTGTTGAATTTGGATGATCTTCTCGGTAGTTTCTTGTATAATCTTCGGACCCGTAATCTGTCTATCCCCCACTTCACTCCAACAAATCGGAGACCTGCACTTTCTACCATAAAGTGCTTCAAACGGCGCCATCTCAATGCTTGAATGGTAGCTGTTGTTGTAGGAAAATTCTGCTAATGGTAGATGTCGATCCCAACTGTTTCCAAAATCAATAACACATGCTCGTAGCATGTCTTCAAGCGTTTGTATCGTCCTTTCGCTCTGCCCATCAGTTTGTGGATGATAGGCAGTACTCATGTCTAGACGAGTTCCTAATGCTTGCTGTAATGTCTGCCAGAATCTTGAAATAAATCTGCCATCCCTATCAGAGATAATAGAGATTGGTATTCCATGTCTGGAGACGACTTCCTTCAAATACAGTCGTGCTAACTTCTCCATCTTGTCATCTTCTCTTATTGGCAGAAAATGTGCTGATTTGGTGAGACGATCAACTATTACCCAAATAGTATCAAAACCACTTGCAGTCCTTGGCAATTTAGTGATGAAATCCATGGTAATGTTTTCCCATTTCCATTCCGGGATTTCGGGTTGTTAAAGTAGACCTGATGGTTTCTGATGCTCAGCTTTGACCTTAGAACACGTCAAACATTCTCCTAAGTATTTAGCAACATCGACTTTCATACCCGGCCACCAAAAATGTTTCTTGAGATCCTTGTACATCTTCCCCATTCCAGGATGTATTGAGTATCTGGTTTTATGAGCTTCTCTAAGTACCATTTCTCTTTCAGCCCTATACCGGGTTCCGTCTTCCTGAATATTAAGATGCTTCTCTGATCCTTTGGGTATTTCATCCTTTAAATTTCCCTCTTTTAAAACTCCTTGTTGCGCCTCCTTTATTTGAGTAGTAAGGTTATTATGAATCATTATATTCATAGATTTTACTCGAATGGGTTCTCTGTCCTTCCTGCTCAAGGCATCGGCTACCACATTTGCCTTCCCCGGGTGGTAACGAATCTCAAAGTCGTAATCATTCAACAATTCAATCCACCTACGTTGCCTCATATTCAGTTGTTTCTGATTAAATATGTGTTGAAGACTTTTGTGGTCGGTATATATAATACTTTTGACCCCATATAAGTAGTGCCTCCAAGTCTTTAATGCAAAAACAACCGCTCCTAATTCCAAATCATGCGTCGTATAATTTTGTTCGTGAATCTTCAATTGTCTAGACGCATAAGCAATCACCTTCGTTCGTTGCATTAATACACAACCGAGACCTTGCTTTGATGCGTCACAATAAATCACAAAATCATCATTCCCTTCAGGCAATGACAATATAGGTGCCGTAGTTAGCTTTTTCTTCAATAACTGAAACGCTTTCTCTTGTTCATCATTCCATTCAAATTTCTTCCCTTTATGCGTTAATGCAGTCAAGGGTTTTGCTATTCTGGAAAAATCTTGGATGAACCTTCTGTAGTAACCAGCTAGTCCTAAAAACTGGCGTATGTGTTTCGGAGTTTTCGGGGTTTCCCACTTTTCAACAGTTTCTATCTTTGCCGTATCCACCTTAATACCTTCTTTGTTCACTATGTGACCGAGGAATTGAACTTCTTCCAACCAAAATGCACACTTTGAAAACTTAGCGTACAATTCTTCATTCCTCAATACTTCTAACACCTTTCTCAAATGTTCACCGTGTTCTTGGTCATTCTTTGAGTAAATAAGTATGTCATCAATGAAAACAATGACAAACTTGTCAAGGTATGGTCCACACACTCGGTTCATAAGGTCCATGAACACAGCTGGTGCATTAGTTAAACCAAACGGCATGACCATAAACTCGTAATGACTGTAACGTGTTCTGAAAGCAGTCTTTGGAATATCATCTTCTTTCACCCGCATTTGATGATACCCGGAACGTAAGTCAATCTTTGAATAAATAGACGAGCCTTGTAGTTGATCAAATAAGTCGTCGATTCTCGGTAGTGGGTAGCGGTTCTTGATGGTAAGTTTGTTCAACTCTCGGTAGTCGATACACAACCTGAATGTACCATCTTTCTTCTTGACAAACAAAACAGGAGCTCCCCACGGTGATGTGCTTGGTCGAATGAAACCATGCTCTAAAAGTTCTTGTAATTGGCTTTGCAGTTCTTTCATCTCGCTGGGTGCGAGTATGTAAGGAGCACGAGCTATTGGTGCAGCTCCTGGTACAAGATCTATTTGAAATTCAATAGATCGATGTGGGGGTAATCTCGGTAATTCTTTCGGAAATACATCGGGAAATTCTTTTGCAATGGGAACATCATTGATGCTCTTTTCTTCAGTTTGTACTTTCTCGACGTGTGCTAGAACAGCAAAGCAACCTTTTCTTATTAGTTTTTGTGCCTTCAAATTACTAATAAGATGTAGCTTCGTGTTGCCCTTTTCTCCGTACACCATTAAGGGTTTTCCTTTTTCTCGTATAATGCGAATTGCATTTTTGTAACAGACGATCTCTGCTTTCACTTCTTTCAACCAGTCCATACCGATTATCACATCAAAACTCCCTAACTCTACTGGTATCAAATCAATCTTAAATGTTTCGCTAACCAGTTTAATTTCTCGATTCCGACATATATTATCTGCTGAAATTAATTTATCATTTGCTAATTCGAGTAAAAATTTACTATCCAAAGGCGTCAATGGACAACTTAATTTAGCACAAAAATCTCTACTCATATAGCTTCTATCCGCACCCGAATCAAATAAAACGTAAGCAGATTTATTGTCAATAAGAAACGTACCCGTAACAAGCTCCGGGTCTTCCTGTGCCTCTGCCGCATTAATATTGAAAACTCTTCCGCGGCCTTGTCCATTCGTGTTCTCCTGGTTCGGGCAATTTCTAATAATGTGGTCCGGTTTTCCACATTTATAACAAAATACATTGGCATAACTTGCTCCGACACTACTTGCTCCGCCATTACTCGTTCCGACACCATTTGTTCCTTTCGTTCTATTAAATCCTGATCCGTAGACCTCACACTTCGCCGCGCTATGACCATTTCTTTTACACTTGTTGCAAAATTTGGTGCAGAACCCCGAGTGATACTTTTCACACCTTTGGCATAGCTGCTTCTGATTGTTGTTGTTGTTGCGGTTATTATTGTTGTTGGGACGATTGTTGTAGTTGCTGTTGTTGTTGTTGTTGTTGTTGTTGTTGTTGTTGTTGTTGTTGTTGTTGTTGTTGTTGTTGTTGTTGGGCCGTTTGTTGTAGTTGCGATTGATGTTGCGATTGTTGGGATAATTGTTGCGATTATTGTTGTAATTGCTGTTGTTGTTGTATTGGTGATTCTTATCACCGTTTTCCTCCCACTTTCTTTTAACTTGCTTCACATTGGCCTCTTCAGCAGTCTGTTCTTTAATTCTTTCTTCAATCTGGTTCACTAGTTTGTGAGCCATTCTACATGCCTGTTGTATGGAGGCGGGCTCGTGTGAACTTATATCTTCTTGGATTCTTTCCGGTAATCCTTTCACAAACGCGTTGATCTTCTCTTCCTCATCTTCGAATGCTCCCGGACACAATAGGCACAATTCTGTGAATCGTCTTTCGTACATGGTAATATCAAATCCTTGGGTTCGTAACCCTCTAAGTTCTGTCTTGAGCTTATTGACCTCGGTTCTGGGACGGTACTTCTCGTTCATCAAGTGCTTGAATGCTGACCACGGTAGTGCGTACGCATCGTCTTGTCCCACTTGCTCTAGATAGGTATTCCACCATGTTAACGCAGAACCTGTGAAGGTATGCGTAGCGTACTTCACTTTGTCCTCTTCAGTACACTTACTTATGGCAAACACCGATTCGACCTTCTCGGTCCACCGTTTCAATCCGATCGGTCCTTCGGTTCCATCAAATTCCAAAGGTTTGCAGGCAGTGAATTCTTTGTAGGTGCATCCTACACGATTTCCTGTACTGCTAGATCCAAGGTTATTGTTGGTATGTAGCGCAGCCTGTACTGCGGCTATGTTTGAAGCTAGAAAAGTACGGAATTCCTCTTCATTCATATTCACGGTGTGTCGAGTAGTTGGTGCCATTTCCTTCAAAATAGTCAAATGGAACAAGTTAATCATACAGAATATTAAGAGTAGTTAATAGTATTTCGTAGCATAATATAAACTCATTTATAAAAGCTTTTTCTTCATATTAGCGTTTTATAAGTTTAAATTCGGGTAGTACCTACCCGTTAAGTTCATACTTAGTAGCTAATATACAATTCAACTACTACAATTCTATATGAAAAACTGATTATAATAATATTTCGCGTTCAAACTTTTATACAATATTTTACAAACTTACAATACCGCTTATTTTACATAAAGCATGAAATATAGCACACAATAACTTTGATACAAGATAGTTGTGAAGATAATTCTAGCTAGTACACAAGTCGTTCAGCAAAGGCAATAAAGACACGTAATTCATACGTCCAGAAACAAGTCATGCATTCTGGTTTTACTAGGACTACTTCCCATCCTTGGTCTTGTGGAACATAACCGTTATGGCCGTTGATAAGACAGCGTGTTGTAACGTCGTCAAAGGGACGAGGGTTACGTAATGACCAACAGTCTCGTAATAACCTAAAAACCTCATTTCTTACCCCAATTACCGACTCCGTCACTTGTGGGAACGTTTTGTTTAATAGTTGTAGCCCGATGTTCTTGTTCTCACTTTGGTGAGAAGCGAACATTACTAACCCGTAAGCATAACATGCTTCTTTATGTTGCATGTTAGCCGCTTTTTCTAAATCACGAAGTCCTATATTCGGATATACTGAGTCAAAATAATTTCTTAACCCGTTGCGTAAAATAGCATTTGGGTTCCCCGCAATATATGCGTCAAAGTAAACACATCGTAACTTATGGATTTCCCAATGTGATATTCCCCATCTTCCGAACGAAAGCCTTTTATAAACCAAGGCATTCTTGGAACGTTCTTCGAATGTCTTACAAACTGATCTCGCCTTAAATAGTTGTGCCGAGGAATTCTGACCGACTCTAGACAAGATTTCATCAATCATGTCTCCGGGTAGGTCTCTTAAAATATTGGGTTGTCTATCCATTTTGTGTTTTTATACTGTAAAATAGACAAGAGTTAGATTCATAAAAAAAATACTTATTAATACAAGCAATTTTTACATATATCATAAAGCATAAGCACACTATATTACATATATTACACCACACGAATATAACTATCTTATTCCGACTCGCTCGTTTCTTCTTGTTCGGTTTTGGTTCGTTTTGACAAGTTTCTAGGGATATATGATGTTCCCCTAATACGAGCCGTCGTTATCCACATTGGTTTAGAAAAACCTGGTGGTTTAGAGGTTCCCGGGTCATTGTTACAACTTAAGGACTTCGGGGGTTGACGATACATATAAAGTTCATCGGGGTTGGAATTAGATTTCTCTATTTTTATGCCCTTTCCCTTATTATTTTCTTTTACCTTTTTAAATTCAGTGGGGGTAATTTCTATAACATCATCGGAATTCTCGTCGGAATCCGATTCATCGGAGAATTGGTAATCCTCCCAATATTTTGCTTCCTTGGCGGAAACACCATTGACCATAATTAACCTTGGTCGGTTGGTTGAGGATTCTCTTTTACTTAACCGTTTTATTATTTCCCCCACCGGTTCTATTTCTTCTTCCGGTTCCGATTCTTCTTCCGGTTCCGATTCTTCTTCCGGTTCCGACTCTTCTTCCGGTTCCTCTTCGGGAACTTGTGAATCAGTCCACGAATCATTCCAATTTACATTTGACTCTTCATTATTATTAGGTGAGTCAATGGGACTTGTTCTAGAGGTAGACATCTATCACATAATATCAAACACGATAAGAGATTAATATATCACATAATATTCATATGTTAAAAATATATAGTTTCCAACAAAAATGTTAAGCAATCATTTTTAAAGAAAACACGGTCGAAGTCCAGACTCACTAATGCATCCTAACAAACTCGATAAGACACACTAATGCAAATTTTCTGGTTCTCTAAGACCAACGCTCTGATACCAACTGAAATGTCCCGTTCTTATTGATTAAAAACGTTCCATATTAATTGATTTCGTTGCGAGGTTTTGACCTCTATATGAGACGTTTTTCAAAGACTGCATTCATTTTAAAACAAACCATAACCTTTATTTCATCAATAAAGGTTTAAAAAGCTTTACGTAAATTATCAAATAATGATAATCTAAAATATTCTGTTTACACACGACCATTACATAATGGTTTACAATACAAATATGTTACAACAAAATAAGTTTCTTGAATGCAGTTTTTACATAATATCATACAAGCATGGACTCCAAATCTCGTCCTTATTTAAGTATGCGACAGCGGAAGCTCTTAATAATCACCTGAGAATAAACATGCTTAAAACGTCAACAAAAATGTTGGTGAGTTATAGGTTTAACCTATATATATCAAATCATAATAATAGACCACAAGATTTCATATTTCAATATACATCCCATACATAGAGATAAAAATCATTCATATGGTGAACACCTGGTAACCGACATTAACAAGATGCATATATAAGAATATCCCCATCATTCCGGGACACCCTTCGGATATGATATAAATTTCGAAGTACTAAAGCATCCGGTACTTTGGATGGGGCTTGTTGGGCCTGATAGATCTATCTTTAGGATTCGCGTCAATTAGGGTGTCTGTTCCCTAATTCTTAGATTACCAGACTTAATAAAAAGGGGCATATTCGATTTCGATAATTCAACCATAGAATGTAGTTTCACGTACTTGTGTCTATTTTGTAAATAATTTATAAAACCTGCATGTATTCTCATCCCAAAAATATTAGATTTTAAAAGTGGGACTATAACTCACTTTCACAGATTTTTACTTCGTCGGGAAGTAAGACTTGGCCACTGGTTGATTCACGAACCTATAACAATATATACATATATATCAAAGTATGTTCAAAATATATTTACAACACTTTTAATATATTTTGATGTTTTAAGTTTATTAAGTCAGCTGTCCTCGTTAGTAACCTACAACTAGTTGTCCACAGTTAGATGTACAGAAATAAATCGATAAATATTATCTTGAATCAATCCACGACCCAGTGTATACGTATCTCAGTATTGATCACAACTCAAACTATATATATTTTGGAATCAACCTCAACCCTGTATAGCTAACTCCAACATTCACATATAGAGTGTCTATGGTTGTTCCGAAATATATATAGATGTGTCGATATGATAGGTCGAAACATTGTATACGTGTCTATGGTATCTCAAGATTACATAATATACAATACAAGTTGATTAAGTTATGGTTGGAATAGATTTGTTACCAATTTTCACGTAGCTAAAATGAGAAAAATTATCCAATCTTGTTTTACCCATAACTTCTTCATTTTAAATCCGTTTTGAGTGAATCAAATTGCTATGGTTTCATATTGAACTCTATTTTATGAATCTAAACAGAAAAAGTATAGGTTTATAGTCGGAAAAATAAGTTACTAGTCGTTTTTGTAAAGGTAGTCATTTCAGTCGAAAGAACGACGTCTAGATGACCATTTTAGAAAACATACTTCCACTTTGAGTTTAACCATAATTTTTGGATATAGTTTCATGTTCATAATAAAAATCATTTTCTCAGAATAACAACTTTTAAATCAAAGTTTATCATAGTTTTTAATTAACTAACCCAAAACAGCCCGCGGTGTTACTACGACGGCGTAAATCCGGTTTTACGGTGTTTTTCGTGTTTCCAGGTTTTAAATCATTAAGTTAGCATATCATATAGATATAGAACATGTGTTTAGTTGATTTTAAAAGTCAAGTTAGAAGGATTAACTTTTGTTTGCGAACAAGTTTAGAATTAACTAAACTATGTTCTAGTGATTACAAGTTTAAATCTTCGAATAAGATAGCTTTATATGTATGAATCGAATGATGTTATGAACATCATTACTACCTTAAGTTCCTTGGATAAACCTACTGGAAAAGAGAAAAATGGATCTAGCTTCAACGGATCCTTGGATGGCTCGAAGTTCTTGAAGCAGAATCATGACACGAAAACAAGTTCAAGTAAGATCATCACTTGAAATAAGATTGTTATAGTTATAGAAATTGAACCAAAGTTTGAATATGATTATTACCTTGTATTAGAATGATAACCTACTGTAAGAAACAAAGATTTCTTGAGGTTGGATGATCACCTTACAAGATTGGAAGTGAGCTAGCAAACTTGAAAGTATTCTTGATTTTATGTAACTAGAACTTGTAAAATATATGAAGAACACTTAGAACTTGAAGATAGAACTTGAGAGAGATCAATTAGATGAAGAAAATTGAAGAATGAAAGTGTTTGTAGGTGTTTTTGGTCGTTGGTGTATGGATTAGATATAAAGGATATGTAATTTTGTTTTCATGTAAATAAGTCATGAATGATTACTCATATTTTTGTAATTTTATGAGATATTTCATGCTAGTTGCCAAATGATGGTTCCCACATGTGTTAGGTGACTCACATGGGCTACTAAGAGCTGATCATTGGAGTGTATATAACAATAGTACATACATCTAAAAGCTGTGTATTGTACGAGTACGAATACGGGTGCATACGAGTAGAATTGTTGATGAAACTGAACGAGGATGTAATTGTAAGCATTTTTGTTAAGTAGAAGTATTTTGATAAGTGTCTTGAAGTCTTTCAAAAGTGTATGAATACATATTAAAACACTACATGTATATACATTTTAACTGAGTCATTAAGTCATCGTTAGTCGTTACATGTAAATGTTGTTTTGAAATCTTTAGGTTAACGATCTTGTTGAATGTTGTTAACCCATTGTTTATTATAACAAATGAGATGTTAAATTGTTATATTATCATGATATTATGATATATAATATATCTTAGTATGATGTATATACAGTTAAATGTCGTTACAACGATAATCGTTACATATATGTCTCGTTTCGAAATCATTAAGTTAGTAGTCTTATTTTTACATATGTATTTCATTGTTAATACACTTAATAATATATTTACTTATCATTTAACATAATTAACGAAGTGTATCAATATCTTAATATGATTCA
The DNA here is from genome assembly GCF_046630445.1 of Rutidosis leptorrhynchoides. NCBI lineage: Eukaryota > Viridiplantae > Streptophyta > Magnoliopsida > Asterales > Asteraceae > Rutidosis > Rutidosis leptorrhynchoides. Next base: position 678,778,393 of record NC_092335.1, on the reverse strand, counting down.
TATGTACCTAGTAAGACGTTGTTATAACGATAATCGTTATATATATCGTTTTCGAGTTTCTTAAATTAATAGTCTCATTTTTATGTATATAACTCATTGTTAAAATACCTAATGAGATACATACTTATAATAAAAACATGTTAACTATATATATAACCATATATATGTCATCGTATAGTTTTTACAAGTTTTAACGTTCGTGAATCACCGGTCAACTTGGGTGGTCAATTGTCTATATGAAACATATTTCAATTAATCAAGTCTTAACAAGTTTGATTGCTTAACATGTTGGAAACATTTAATCATGTAAATATCAATCTCAATTAATATATATAAACATGGAAAAGTTCGGGTCACTACAACCTAGGTTACTGTAAATTTATTTTCAGTTAGTTCGGTTCGATTATATGACTTTCCGTTTAGACCTCGTCTTAATCCGAGTTACGGTTTAGGATCTATGGCCTCCCGAAAGTCACTACACCCTATTAACGTTGTGCTGAAATTTCTGACCTACTCGCACTTAAACCATCACCACGGTCAAACGAAGACGAGTTTGGTTCTGGAAATTGGTCAGTACCTAGGGGACTCACATACGGAGCCATGGCCACTGGTGTAACCCCATTTCAGTTTGTATAGAGGTCGTGGCGACTGAACGAAATCAGCCCTTGTTTCAAACCTAGTTTTAATTGAAAACTTACTTTACCCTTTTTGATAAATGATGAATGATGATGATACTTAAGACCTAATTTACATACTTTTAAACCTTTGGGAACAATTTACTGACTTAGTAACTTTTGACTTAGGTTGAGGACCTTCCGGACCAAACTACTTGCTTACTATTCCCGCGTATCGACTTTTACTACTTTCCACTGTGAGTTATAGCATCCCTTTTTTACTTTAACTATTTTGGGAACTAAGAATACATGCGCATTTTACGTTTTACATACTAGGCATGAGTACTTAAACTTTATATATGTGTGGGTTATACAACGGCATAAACTTTCCCCTCAGCTCGGTAACGTTTAGTCGTTGGTCTTTGAACCGGTGAAAGCGAATCTTAGATATGGATCCATAGGGTTTGACATCCCCACTCAGGATAGTAGCGCTAGCATTTAACAGGTGTTTAATACTTCGTAAACATACGCACTCGCCAAGTGTACTTTTATGGGGTGTTATTTACGTTAAGTTAGTTACCAAGTGCCCACGGTTGAACATATACTTTTCATACTATTTTGAAATACGAAATCTCGTGGCCTACCTTACATTACTGTTATACTTAAACTATAGCTCACCAACCTTTGTGTTGACGTTTTTAAGCATGTTTTTCTCAGATGCTTAAGGTTTGGTTGCTTCGACTGTAGTTGTCATGCTTTGTAGACTCCCGCTGCGCTTATTAGAGATGTCACCGCATGAAACATTTAATTTGCATTCAAACAATGTCATTTTTGAAACAATGTATTTGTAACGACCTATGGGTCACGTACTATTATTTTTTCTTGCTATTCGTAGAAGCATACTTTTGGTTGTCAAACATTTGACGTTGGTTAAAATGTCACCTTTTATCATGAATGCAAACTTATTGTGAAACAGCATATAGCGTATGACCTTATAATGATCCTGTTGTTGATGATCCGTACATGTTGATTTAGTACGTGGCGTCACATTTGGTATCAGAGCATTGGTTGTAGGGAATTAGGTTGCATTAGTGAGTCTAGACCGACCCGAGTAGGATTCACTAATATGACTAATCTACAACTTGCTAGTTTACTTGTTTCTACGGAACTTGCTGCATGCTGCTGCTTACTTTTACTGCTATATGCCGTATACTGTTACTTACTTTCACTACTGCATGCTACTATTTTCTTTCGATTGCATGATACCTCTGTACGATTTGTTATTATTGACATGCTATTTACTGCTATAGACTGTCGTAGGTACTTTGCCTAATACGTGCTTGCTTTATGACTTACTGACATGGAAAAAGTTATTTTTCCTTGTTCCGATGTCGGATATCCTGCCCGTTGTCATTTTGGAGAGCGACTCAGACTCATCCGCCACCTCGCCTGCCATTGTTGCCGATTCTCAGATCCCGTCGTCGACACCATCCAGTGACTCTGGCGCTTCATCCTCTGGAGCCAGTAGCCTTGCACCCGACCTAGTGATCACCTCAGACAGAGCCGAGGACCTACAGGAGATTCCAGCTCCACTTGCCCCAGGACCTTCGGAGCCACAGCACCATTTCGGTGGTGCTGTGATTCCCGGGGAGAATGGGGAGGGTCCGTTCCTTAATGAGCATAACCATTGGTGCATACGCCTTCCTGATGGAGGTGTCATGCCGATCCCACCTTTCAGATACCGACTGATGATAGCCGACCGAGCAGAGCCACCCGTGCAGCCACCCCCAAATGATTCCGATGACTCATCATCCGATGACTCATCCTCCGATGAATCCAGCGACGAGGATTTCGATGAGGACCCTGATGAGGCACCCGTGCAGCCACCCTCCACCCCGCCGAAGAAGCGGTATCATTTCGATGGTACCGTTATTCCAGGGATTAACGGAGGTCGACCATTCATTAACGCACACGGACGGAGGACTAGGGTCACCACTCGTAAGCGGGTTGTGCCTTACCCTGCTGATCCTTTCGTACGTAAGGCTTACCGTTATGCACTATCTACTTCTGGTGTTGGACCATCTGCGCCACCGGCACCACCTGTACCATCCGCACCGCCTGCCCCACCATCTCCCTCTATCGAGGAACTAACGAGGGAAGTGGAGATCCTCCGTGCTCGAGTAACTGAGCTCGAGGACCAGATGTCCCACATAATGGACATCCTTCACCCACCGTCACCATAGGGCATTTGTATTAGATTTCATTATGTAATTTCGTTTGTAGTTTCATGTATTACTTATGTACTGTATGAACCTATGCGGATGTATGCAACTTATTATTAATGAATGGAACTTTGTGTTGTTTAATTCTTGCATGGTGTTCTATATACGTTACTGTATGATAATTTCGTGATATCTGTATCTAGTTGCATTACTTAATTAACATGTGCTGTGTTAATTCCATGTTGGTTACCATATACTGTATTATTATAGAATGCTGGATTTTGAATTAAGTCAAAATTTTTGTTTAGAACATCAATGGCAAACAGAAGATCAACGCCCACAGCAGCACAGATCGAAGAAATGATCACTGAACGAGTAGCTGCAGCTTTAGCGGAAATGAACCCCCAAGCTCCACCAGTTAACCAGCCCATTCATAACAGGTGCACATACAAAGAGTTTCAAAGCTGCAAGCCCCACAACTTTAGTGGAACTGAGGGGCCAGTAGGATTGACTAGGTGGTTTGAGAAATTAGAATCTGTGTTCCGAGTTAGCAACTGCTTAGAGATGAACAAAACCAAGTATGCCTCTTGTACGCTGTCAGACGGTGCACTAACCTGGTGGAACACACTGAGCAAAGGGTATTGATGAGGCGTATGCTACCCCATGGGAGGAATTCAAAGGGGCCATGATTGAGGAATATTGCCCCATGACAGAGATACAGAAAATGGAGGCCGAGTTTTGGCAGTTGAAGGTTGTGGGAAACGATCTCGATGGTTACAACCGTAGGTATCTGGAATTAGCCCTGATGTGTCCTACCATGGTTCCCCGGAGTTTAAGCGTATGGAAAGGTATTTGTTGGGACTTCCTAAGACCATTAAGGGAAATGTCACCTCTTCTAAGCCACCTAATGTCCCGGAAGCAATGCGCATGGCGCACACCTTAATGAATCAATTTATCAGCGATGAACTGAAATAGGCAAGATCTGAATCAGGGGTTAGCAGTGAGAAGCGTAAGTGGGACAACAACAAGGGGAGAGCCTATGATCAAACCCCCCGCTAAGAGGCATAACGATGGGAGGAACCCCAACTCGAACACTAGCTCAAACTCTAACTACAAGGGTAGTCTGCCGCAGTGCAAGAGATGCTACAAGCATCACACCGGGTACTGCAACGTGGTCTGTGAAAAATGTAAAAGGACTGGGCATATTGGCAAAGACTGCAAGATCACCACCCTGAATGTGAAGACAAACCCTACTGGACTGAGAAAGTGCTATGAATGCGGACAGACGGGCCACTTCAGAAATGAGTGTCCCAACAAATGAAAGGACGGCGGACCACCGCGTGGCAGAGCTTTCAACGTAAATGCAAGGGATGCCCGTGAGAACCCCGACTTGGTCACAGGTATATTCACTATCAACAATCTATTAGCTTCTGTCCTATTTGACACTGGTGCCGATAGAAGTTATGTATGTAGACATTTTTGCTCTAAGATAGATTGGTCGTTAGTTCCTTTAAAGGAGAGTATGCTTGTTGAGGTAGCCAATGGTAAACTTTAGAAAGTTGACCAAATTAGCCGAGGAGCTATTATCAATATAGCTGGTGTGGATTTCGAGATTGACTTGATACCCATTAAGTTGGGAAGCTTTGATGTTATTGTCAGTATGGACTGGTTGACCAAGATAAGGGCCGACATTATCCGTGGATATAAAGCTCTTCGTATACCACACGGAGATAGTGAGCCACTGATTATTTACGAAGAGAGATGTAGCTCGAAACTGAATCTCATTAGTTGCATGAAAGCGCAAAAGATCATGAAGAAAGGACGTCTTGCTGTTCTAGCATATGTGAAAACATTAGAAACCGAGGTGAAGAGTGTGGATGACGTACGAATTGTGAACGAATTTTCCGATGTCTTTCCGGAAGAATTGCCTGGATTACCGCCACCAAGAGCAGTAGAGTTTCAGATCGATCTAGTGCCAGGAGTTGCACCTATAGTTCGCGCACCTTATCGACTCTCACCTTCCGAAATGCAAGAGTTGCAGAGCCAACTACAAGAACTGTTAGACCATGGATTTATCCAACCAAGTTCTTTGACTTGGGGCGCACCTGTTTTGTTTATGAAGAAGAAGGACGGATCGTTCCGCATGTGTATCGACTACCATGAACCCAACAAATTGACGATCAAGAATCGGTATCCTCTACCCCAAATTGACGATCTTTTTGATTAACTACAAGGATCGAGTGTTTACTCTAAGATCGATTTGCGCTCCGGTTATCACCAGTTGAGGGTGAAAGAGAGCGACGTGATGAAGACTGCATTCAGAACTCGTTATGGTCATTATGAGTTTCTCGTGATGCCTTTCGGTTTGACCAACGCACCTGTCGTATTCATGGATCTCATGAATCGTGTATGCAAGCCATACCTGGATAAGTTTGTTATCGTCTTCATAGATGATATCCTCATCTACTCCAAAAGTGAAGAAGAACATGAGCAACATCTTCGTCTAGTGTTGGAACTCTTGTGACAAGAGCAACTCTATGCCAAATTCTCCAAGTGTGAATTTTAGTTGAAGGAAGTCCAATTCCTGGGTCATGTTGTGAGCGATCAAGGTATCAAAGTTGATCCTGCTAAGATCGAAGCTATCAGCAAGTGGGAAACCCCCACTACTTCGACTCACATTCGCCAATTTTTAGGTCTCGCCGGTTACTACTGAATATTTATTGAAGGTTTCTCTCTGATTGCGCGCCTTTGACGGAGCTGACTCACAAAAGGAAGAAATTCATTTGGGAACCCGAACAGGAATCAGCATTTCAAACCTTGAAAAAGAAGCTAACCACCGCACCTATATTATCACTTCCTGAAGGCAGTGATGATTTCTTCGTTTATTTCGATGCTTCGAAAAGTGGTTTTGGTTGTGTACTGATGCAACGCACAAAGGTTATCGCTTACGCCTCCCGACAACTGAAGATTCAAGAGCGAAATTACATAACGCACGATCTCGATCTTGGAGCCATTTTATTTGCATTAAAGCTGTGGAGACACTACCTTTATGGAACTAAAAGCACTATTTTCACCGATCATAAAAGCCTCCAACACATCTTCGATCAGAAGCAACTGAATATGAGACAGCGTCGATGGATCGAGACGCTGGACGACTATGATTGTGAACTTCGTTATCACCCTGGCAAGGCGAATGTTGTAGCCGACGCCCTGAGCCGAAAGGAGAGGACGGCACCTCTTCGTGTTCGGGCGCTGAACATCACCATTCATTCGAACCTCAATAGCCAGATCCGAGCAGCCCAAGATGAGGCTCTCAAGGAGGAAAATATATCTCATGAATACTTGAACATTCTCGTTTCTCGATTTGAAGTTAAGGAGACTGGACTCCGATGCTATGCCGGAAGAATTTGGGTACCTCGTTATGGAGATCTACGGAACCTTATACTAGATGAAGCCCACAAGTTGAGATATTCGATTCATCCAGGAGCCGGCAAAATGTACCACGATCTTAAGGAATAGTATTGGTGGCCTAATCTTAAGAAAGACGTTGCAACTTATGTTAGTAAGTGTTTGACTTGCTCGAAAGTTAAGGCCGAACATCAGAGGCCTTCTGGGTTACTTCAACAACCAGAAATCCTGCAATGGAAGTGGGAAACGATAACAATGGATTTCATTACCAAGCTACCAAATACGGTGGGCAGATACGATACCATCTGGGTTATTGTTGACCGTCTTACCAAATCTGCACACTTCTTAGCCATGAAGGAAACGGATACGATGGAGAGACTCGCTCAACTATACATCAAAGAGGTTATATCTCGTCATGGTGTACCTTTATCGATCATCTCATATCACGATCCCCGTTTTGCTTCTAGATTTTGGCGTTCTTTACAAGAAGCCATGGGGACCCGTCTCGACATGAGCACTGCATATCACCCACAGACCGACGGACAAAGTGAACGCACGATTCAGACTTTGGAGGACATGTTGCGTGCTTGTGTTATTGATTTTGGAAAGGCTTGGGAAAGGCATTTGCCGCTAGCCGAATTCTCTTACAACAACAGTTATCATTCGAGTATTAATGCCGCACCTTTTGAAGTGTTGTATGGCCGCAAATGCCGATCTCCTATTTGTTGGGCCGAAGTAGGCGAAAAGCAAATCACTGGACCCGAAGTAGTCCATGAAACAATGGAGAAGATTGCTCAGATTCAAGCAAGACTCAAGACGGCCCATGATCGTCAAAAGAGTTATGCCGACCTTAAACGTAAAGACTTCAAATTCAACTTGGGTGACCGTGTAATGTTGAAGGTCGCACCTTGGAAGGGTGTAATCCGTTTTGGAAAACGTGGGAAGCTCAACCCGCGATACATTAGTCCTTTTGAAATCTTGGAACGTGTTGGACCCGTTGCTTACCGTTTGGATCTTCCGGCTCAATTGAGCTCAGTTCATCCTACTTTTCACGTATCGAACTTAAAGAAATGTCTTGCTGCACCAAAACTTGTCATACCACTGGAAGAACTTACGATTGATGACAAACTCCACTTTGTGGAGGAACCTGTCGAGATTATGGACCGTGAGGTCAAAACTTTGAAACGCAACAAGATTCCGATCGTCCGAGTCCGATGGAATGCCAAACGAGGACCTGAGTTTACCTGGGAACGAGAGGATCAAATGATGCAGAAGTATCCTCACCTTTTCCCAACTCCTCCATCTACCTCAGCTTAAAATTTCGGGACGAAATTTTCTTTAACAGGTGGGTAAAGTAACGACCCTGGATTTTCCAACGTTAATTATTAATAATTTATTATTAATGCTTGTGTTTTAATAAACGTGTTCTTATACGTGTTACTTGTTACCGTATTTGACTTTACATGGCCCGACTTGTCTTTGTGACGCACGTACTTTTCACGAATAATATTTGGAATATTATTTACATTCATGATTAATTATTATTAATCATTTTTAATTAACTAGTGTTAGTAGTTAATTACTTGGGCTTTTATTTTAATTTGTTGCATACTTACTTGGACTTGGGCTTTAATTAATGGATTTGGACTTGGAAGCCCACCCTAAACTCTTAATGGACTTGTAAGCCCATGTTATATGCTAGTATTACATTAAGAATAATCATGGGTTAATTAGCTTAATGAGGAGACAAAGTTACTCAAGCATGCAAGACCATTTCTCCATGCCTTTAACCTTATTACCTCTTCTAGCTTTCACCACCTTTCCAACACTTGAAAGTTGAGTTTGACTTCCCCCTTTCAGCACCGTATGACCTTCGGACTTGGGCTAGGTGTGAGGGTGTTCCATTTCATTTTTTTTGTTACATATTTACAAGTGTTTTGCTTCATTTACACACACCTACATACAATACTTCTTTTTCTCTCAATATTCTCTCTCAAACTTGTAAGTAACAAGCTTTAAATTCTTCTTCTTTTCTCCTCTAAAAATCGAAATAATACATCATCATTCTTCTTGTTTTGCTACTTGTTTGATTATTGTTATTTGTTGTTGTTAAAGATCAAGTTACTTAACTTGTATCTTCATGAGATCTTGTTACTTTCATCTTTGTTTGATGAAGTCAAGAACAAGAACCTAAACTTGTTAGTTTATGATTCTATACTTAAATGTTTTCAAGATCTAAAGTTCATAAACTTGATGATCTTCTTTGTGTTCATGTTTTGTAGACTTAAATCCTAAGATCCAAACTTTGATTTGAATCTTCTTAAGTATGAAACAACATGAACTTAATACTTGTAGATCTAGCTTATTTCTTCATTTTATTTACTTTAAATTCGCGATTGGTTATTCATGGTCAAGTATTACTAGTTAAAACTTGATCTCATACTTCTTGAAACTAAAGTTAACTTTATAAGTTCAAGAACATGGAAGTATAACTTTCTAGTTATAACTTCATATACTTATGTTGGATCTAAGTTTATATAACTTATGATTTTCTAATTTTGTTGTAAATAAGAGCTTACAAGCTTACATACATTTTACAAGTTGAAAATCTAAGTTTCATAACTTATGGTTTCATTAAAGTGAAGATCCAAGTTCTATAACTTAGGATCTAACTTAAGAACACTAGATCTAGACTTTCTAGTCTAGGATCTTTAAGATCTAGCTAAGATCTAAGTTCTACAACTTAAGAACTTGTTTAATTAGTTTACTTTCAAGTTTGTAGCTTAATATTAGTATTAGAACTCATGTATGTGTCACATCTAAGATCTTGATGTAACTTTGGTTCATCAAACTACTTACAACCCTTAATTGAGTTGTGCTACTTATCTTAGACTTACACTAGTGTTATTATGGTCAAACCTTGGCTAAGATGATGCAAACCCATCAACGAGTTATACACTTGAAGCTATACGCATCAAGGATGAGAACCGTGATGAGCATCAAGCACCAAGAACCCACCGGAACATGTTTCTTACTCTTTTATGGAACTGATCAGACCACCTAGGCTACTGGAAAGTTGATTTTCAGTTAGTTCGGTTCAATTAGATGACTTTCCATTTAGACCTCGTCTTAATCCGAGTTATGATTTAGGATCTATGGCCTCCCGAAAGTCACTACACCCTATTAACGTTGTGCTGAAATTTCTGACCTACTCGCACTTAAACTATCACCACGGTCAAACGAAGACGAGTTTGGTTTTGGAAATTGGTCAGTATCTAGGGAACTCACATACAGAGCCTTGGACACTGGTCTCACCCCATTTCAGTTTGTATAGAGGTCGTGGCTACTGAATGAAATCAGCCCTTGTTTCAAACCCTAGTTTTGATTGAAAACTTACTTTACCCTTTTTCATAAATGATGAATAATGATGATACTTAAGACCTAATTTACATAATTTTAAACCTTTGGGAACGATTTACTGACTTAGTAACTTTTGACTTAGGTTGAGGACCTTCCAAACCAAATTACTTGCTTACTATTCCCGCGTATCGACTTTTACTACTTTCCACTGTGAGTTATAGCATCCCTTTTTACTTTAACTATTTTGGGAACTAAGAATACATGCGCATTTTACGTTTTACATACTAGGCATGAGTACTTAAACTTTATATATGTGTGGGTTATACAACGGCATAAACTTTCCCCTCAGCTCGGTAACGTTTAGTTGTTGGTCTTTGAACTGGTGAATGCGAATCTTAGATATGGATCCATAGGGTTTGACATCCCCACTCGGGATAGTAGCGCTAGCATTTAACGGGTGTTTAATACTTCGTAAACATACGCACTCGCCAAGTGTACTTTTATGGGGTGTTATTTACGTTAAGTTAGTTACCAAGTGCCCACGGTTGAACATATACTTTTCATACTGTTTTGAAATACGAAATCTCGTGGCCTACCTTACATTACTGTTATACTTAAACTATAGCTCACCAACCTTTGTGTTGACATTTTTAAGCATGTTTTTCTCAGGTGCTTAAGGTTTGGTTGCTTCCACTATAGTTGTCATTCTTTGTAGACTCCCGCTGCGCTTATTAGAGATGTCACCGCATGAAACGTTTAATTTGCATTCAAACAATGTTATTTTTGAAACAATGTATTTGTAACGACCTATGGGTCACGTACTATTATTTTTGCTTGCTATTCGTAGAAGCATACTTTTGGTTGTCAAACATTTGACGTTGGTTAAAACGTCACCTTTTATCATGAATGCAAACTTATTGTGAAACATCATATAGCGTTTGACCTTGTAATGATCCTGTTGTTGATGCTCCGTACATGTTGATTTAGTACGGGGCGTCACATCGTGAGATGTCGGGAAGAAAATAATGTGCTTAGGATGATACACATTACGTCCAGATATCATCGATAATCATGAGGTAATCATCTAATCCGTTAAGTCAATCATAAAGATTGAAGTTCATCAGGCTTAAAAGCTGATATCTTACCTTTCCGGAGGTTATCCAACTGGGGATCCGATCAATCACAAATTTGTGTATCATGATGCGCTCCCCATTTGACGAGACAGATCTCCCTTATCGAGATAAGTCTGACTACCAGTTTCCCTGTTTGATGTTGAGGCCTGGTAGATTTCCAGTCGATTTTAGCAATGACTTTTCAATACTTTTCGTCACCCTACAACTGGTCTGGACTACAACTTCTGAAATAAATCAGCAAGTGTGTCGATTTGGAGACTTTACTCCTCGGGATATATAAAGTGGTTGGGTGCAACATTGTCCTTGTTAGGAGAAACAATGAGGATCGCCCTATTAAAGTTTTAGATCTAGCGCATGGCCCAGTTTTGACCACACGATACAATCACCGTTCATACGGTTGACACCCACCTTGGTGCAAGTGACCTACGATTGAATTCTTAAAGAATTCGTAGGATTTCACATTCAATGGTAATGAACGTGGTTGGAATTAATTTCAAGTTGCCTACTTCCCACAAGACAAGCTTTTCTGCTTGTTTTAAGAAAGGTAGGAAGTAGATACTACCCTTCCGATAAATCCCAAAAACCTTTGGGTGCCATAGATTTTGGCTATGGGTTGTGTTGTCTAAGCAAACATAAGCACGTAGCTATTATACCTAAAAAGGACAACACTGGTGAAACTCAAGGCTCCTCTTCCCACAGTATCACACCATTAGATGATGTAATAATAAAATGGTATAGTTTCGGAAGTCTGCTATACCAAGTAACCAAAAGTTTTTGATCTGGCACGTGATTCGATCACAATCACGTAATGCAATCACCGCTCTCTCACGGTTTACACCCGTTTTGGTACAGGTCACCTACTATTGAGTTCCCCAAACTCGTAGGATTTCATGTCCAAGAAAATGAACATGTGGAACAATTTTGGCTTCTTTGAAATTACGAAATACGCCATAAAATACCAAGCCATATCAAAACCAAATTTCATAACAAAGGTTTTGGCCGAATTTTCAATTGTTTTTCTACTTTTTTTTCTTTTTAAACTAACTTTTCTATTTTTTTTTTATTTTTCCCCTGATTTTTCAATTTTTTTTTTTTACGACCAAAACCCGTGAAACGTCAAGTCTTTTTTTAGATCAAAACTAATATGATGATTCCATTAACAACCAACCCGAGAGATTTTACATCCCCCATCCCACACTTGAAATCAAGTAATGTCCCCATCACTTGAGATCAAAAATAGATTAAAATCGAAAGGGTTATGTGAGAAAGAAAATATAAAAACTTATCGAGCTTAACCACTGATCGCGGAATGCCAGTGACAGATGGCGCTGAACTGACTGCCAGCATAAGAACATCGTCCATTCCCGATCATCACACCAATATCATCAATCATGTAGTTTTGCTGAACTTAATGCCAGACTTGAAAAATCGTTTCACCAACAAACCTAAGAAAAGAAAAAAAAAGAACTACATAACAGGAAAAGGTGGCACCACCCGATGCCGAAACGCCTTGCCCCCAAAATAAGTTTCAAAGTACATAAGCAGAATACATAATTATCCAAATACATACCAACGGAAAGGAAATAGTTTTAAACAAATTACAACATAATCAACGGGCTCGCAGGCCCTCCTCATTGAAAACCATCATACGGCCAATTACCATACGGATACTGCTGCTGAAACCTCTGACGCGCATCCTCCAACCTTTCCTGCTCACTATAAATCAGGGCCGGCACTCGTGGCCGAACTGGACTCCGATAATACACGGGTGTCTGAGAAGTAGTACTATAATACTGATCCGGGTTGAAGTAGAAGAGACGAGCATTGTGCCTTTGCCAATCGTACCCATAAGCAATCCATTGCTGGTCATGCACGGACTCGGCCAACCTTTCTTCTTAACGTAACGTACTCTCCTCGACCCGCTGCTGACTTTCCCACATACGGTCATTATGTGACCGTTGATCTCCCCGAAAATCATTAAAACTATCTGACACACCGATTTGCACATTATCAACCCTCGAGAAAAAGTTATCCCAAATTTCTTGGGAAATACCCCAAGGCTGACCCCCTGCAGGAACATTCTGGGCAACCGACGCTGCCTCATCACCTCCTTGATCATTATCACCAGCCTCAGGCACTTGTTGCCGAACATACTCCACTAAGCCAACTCGATTTGCATCCCACATTACAAAATTTGCACTAATATAAAACCTTAAATTAAAAGGTTTCATAATCTGTAATGGGTCGGTCAATTTCGTACACCTGCTGAAATCAATGTTGAAAAACCTCGCAATTTTTGTAACAAAATGACCACCAAGAAGTGGCCTTGATGCTCTTGTTTCCCTCGCATGATGAGGTAAATAAGTAGCAATTAACAAATACAAATCAACATGTGCATTGGCCCGAACTCAATGCATAATCCAAAATTCGGTCGAATTGACTTTATCGTTCCCATTTCTTCGACCACAAAAAGTACACGAAAGCAATTTATGAAGTAACTGGAGCTGTCTGCTCTGAATATCGGACCCCTTCGACTCATTGGAAACAAACGGAGTCAAACCCGAAATTTCATACCAAAAGTCTCTCTCGTTATAATCCTCCGGATGTCCTATAAATTCAGTTTCTTTTTTCAAATACCGTGTTAAAGACTTCTCATCCAATTCCTCATACAAATTGAGTGCTCGAGCCAAATCCATTCGACTCATGGCTCGGTTCTCGCCCCTAGTTGAAATGTCATAAACCCTTGATCCGTAGGATCCCTTCTCGATCGCACACTTAAAGAGGAGAAAAACTTAACCACCAACTCACGATAAAGGTTATCTCTCAAAGACATAGCACGTTCCCAAGTGCCAAGATAGACTCTGTTTCTCGACATTGCTAACACATCAGTAATTTCATCCCTGATCGCACTAGTAGCTCTATTCAACTCATCTCAACTGAAATACCAAGTCGCTTGTATATTTCGAACCGAAATAAATTCAAAATATTGTGAGTAGTTTTCTCCAACTTTTTGTAACCAAATCTCTGGGTTCATTCTTCTCTCTTCATCCCTTCGTGATTGAGATGTGGAGGACGAGGGGACATCAACTCTGCTTTTCTGCACACATGAAACAAGAACCAAACCAAGCACCAAACCTTGAAAAGTTAGCGTTAGGACAATTATAATAATCAAACCAACATGTTCCGCATACTCGCATCAACTACCATTAATACTCGTTTCAACTTCAATTAGGCATTTAAACAAAAGCAAGTATTTAAAACATGTGTTTTGTTCCATGGTACCAAATTCAAACAAATTTCTCAAAACAACTATATCACATAAATGCCCCCATTAAACAACCCCCACTTAACTCAATTTAACAAACTCGTCTAGTTAATTCACCAACCTACGATAAAACATTCCTATAATCACGAGTTAACTTCTAAACTTGCATGAAGATTAAACAATTCCAACAACCAAATAAACATCTCACAAATCACAAAAATCATCATGCGTTACCAATTACCAAATTCACATATGACCCTCCCAAATCACCCCACACTATCTTTAAACATGTATCAAGTAGCAAACATCTCCCTCACAAACAAAATCCCCAAACATTCAACATCAAATTCGGATTTATCGCTACCCTAATCTCAAGAATCAATATTATGCATAAACTACACAAGAATTCATGAAGAAAACACAATAATATCATATTCATAAACAATTCATCACATAATAAGGCATAAAAGTCTCAATTAAATAAACCCCACAAAATTTCAAACATGAACCCTAGAATTAATAAAATTAATCAAAGAAACATGAGAGAAAAAGATAGAGAATAGAAAAATCGGACCTTAACCGGCATGATTGAACAAGGAATTGAAGAAATTAGGCAAGAATTAGTGATAATTGAAATTAGGGTTCGAGAGCTCTAAGTGTGTTAGAGAGGTAAGTATAAGAATGGTGGGTGAAAATAGATCCAAAAACCCCAAAAAAGTGAAATTCCCGTCGGGTTACGTATTGGGTCGGGTTGACCCTTTTGTCTTCAAATTTTAACCGACGGATACGAGTCTGTGCAGCAGGAATGTCGCACCACGACATTAGTCGCCGAGCCGCGGCGATACGCTGTACCTGATACTTATCATTTTATTATTAGGCAAACTCGAAACATTTAAAAACTCGTGCCGCGACCTCATTCCTCGCGACGTGGAAATGGGCGTGATCAGGAACCACTTTAAAACGCTGACTGATAATGAAAACCTTGCACTCTCACGCCGCGGCCATATGTGTCGCACCGCGGCAAATGGCATGACCTGATACTTATTCGTTATAACTCCTACAACAGCTCTTAATCAACCTTAAGAAGCAAACAACCAAATAAAAATAACAAGCAATCTTCCACAATCAATCAACTAGCATTTAAAAACACAGCAAGCCCGTGATCAAACCTACATATACAAACTATACAACAATGTGAACTATATTTAACGAGTCGTTCACACGACTCGTCCCCAACTTCAAGTGGCATTGGGATCGGGTTCAACGTGAACCCCGTCATCAATCTCAAACGAACCATCGAAATATTTCTTCACTCGATGTCCGTTAACTTTAAAGGTAGTACCACTCGCATTTTTCAACTCAATCGCACCGTATGGGTACACCTTAACAACCTCAAATGGTCCCGTCTATCGGAACTTAAGTTTTCCTGGTAAAAGCTTCAATCTAGAGTTGAACAAAAGCACTCGATCGCCCTCATTAAACTCTTTCAGACCCTTTAACCTTCTATCATGCCATTGCTTGGTTTTCTCCTTATAAATCAACGAATTTTCATACGCATCAAGGCGTAATTCACCAAGCTCATTCAATTGCCCCGCCCTTAGGCATCCGACTTCTTTCAAATCTAAATTGCACTTTTTAAGTGCCCATATCGCCTTATGCTCAATCTCCAACGGGAGATGGCACGCTTTTCCATAAATCAACCGATAAGGAGTGGTACCAATTGGTATTTTATAGGCGGTTCGAAACGCCCACAAAGCTTCATCGAGCTTGTTTGCCCACTCCTTCGGATTTGACCCCACAATTTTCTCAAGAATTCCTTTAAGAGCTCGATTGGTATTCTCAACTTGTTCGCTCGTTTGGGGATGGTATAGTAGAAACTTTATGGAGAACTCCATATCGCTTCAATACCTTCTCCATTTGGGCGTTACAAAAATGAGTACCCCTATCGCTAATTAAAGCTTTAGGAGTTCCAAATCGAGAGAATAAATGCTGAAGGAAGGAAATCACAACTCGTGCATCGTTTGTGGCTAAAGCTTGCGCTTCGGCCCATTTAGACACGTAGTCAATGGCAACGAGTATGTAACTATAATTATGAGATTTCGGAAATGACCCCATAAAGTCAATTCCCCAAACATCAAATACTTCGCATACTTGGATGCTTTGTTGAGGCATCTCATCCCGTTTGGTGACTTTACCGGCCCTTTGACAAGAATCGCACGATTTACAAATCAGGTGAGCATCCTTGAAGATTGTCGGCCAAAAGAAGCCGGCATCATAGACCTTACGCCCCGTGATTTGGGGTCCAAAATGCCCACCGGTAGGCCCACTATGGCACTCGGTTAAAATTTGCATACACTCTTCACCGGCAACACACTGGCGGATAACCCCATCGGGACAACAACGAAAAAGATAGGGATCCTCCCAGAAATAGTACTTAAGGTCACTAAAGAATTTCCTCCTCTTTTGATGTGACCACCCTTTTTCCAAGAATTTCCCAACGAGATAATTAGCAATGTCCACATACCATGGCTCGTCCACTTTGTCCATCTTCATGAGATATTCCTCGGGAAAATCATCATGGATACTCGATTCATGAAGGACTTCGAGATTTGGATTCTCGAGTCTAGACAAGTGGTCGGCCACAAGATTCTCGGCACCCTTCTTATCCCGGATCTCGATATCGAATTCTTGCAAAAGCAAGATCCAGATAAGCAGTCGAGGTTTGGCATCCAGTTTAGCAAAAAGGTACTTTAGAGCAGAATGGTCCGTAAAAACAATAGTCTTAGATAAGACTAAGTAGGACTGGAACTTTTTGAACGAAAAGACCACTGCAAGGAGCTCTTTTTCAGTGGTAGTATAATTCAACTGTGCTCCTTGCAAGGTCTTTCTTGCATAATAAATGGGTCGGAAATGTTTCTCGACCCTGTGGCCCAAAACCGAGCCCATAGCAAAATCGGATGCATCACACATAAGCTCGAACGGAAGAGACCAATTCGGAGCAATTATGATAGGTGCATTAATGAGTTTCTCCTTAAGCAGTTCAAATGCCTTTTGGAACTCTTCGGAGAAGTTTCAAGGTGTGTCCTTTTCGAGGAGTTTGTTCATCGGGTTAGCGATTTTGGAAAAATCCTTGATGAACCGCCGGTAAAAACCGGCGTGCCCGAGAAAACTCCGAACACCCTTAACATTGGTGGGAAGTGGAAGGTTCTTAATAGTCGTTACCTTTGCTGGATCCACCTCAATACCGTTCCTAGAAATCTTGTGCCCGAGAACTATGCCCCCTTGTACCATGAAATGGCACTTTTCCCAGTTGAGCACAAGATTAGATTTCTCACACCTTACCAACATCCGCTCTAAATTAAGAAGACATGAATCGAAAGTGTCACCGGAGACCGAAAATTCATCCATGAACACCTCCATGCAATCTTCTATCATATCATGGAATATGGCCATCATACACCTTTGAAAAGTGGCCGGAGCGTTGCAAAGGCCAAAGGGCATGCGACGGTATGAGAATGTGCCATACGGGCACGTGAAAGTGGTTTTCTCTTGGTCCTCGGGCGAGATAGGAATTTGAAAATAGCCCGAAAAACCATCAAGAAAATAATAAAAGCTGTTTCCCGCCAACCTCTCTAGCATTTGATCCATGAAAGGTAATGAGAAGTGGTCTTTGCGTGTGGCGTCGTTCAACTTACGATAGTCAATACAAACATGCCACCCCGTGACAGTCCGAGTGGAAATTAACTCGTTTTTATCATTGGTGGTAACAGTCAGACCACATTTCTTAGGTACACAGTGTACCGGGCTAATCCACGGACTGTCAAAAAATTCAGGTAAATCAGACCTGCATTGAGGAGCTTAATGATCTCTTTCTTCACGACATCTTGCATGTGCGGGTTCAACCTCCTTTGACGTTGCACCACAGGTTTAGAGTTATCCTCCATTAAGATTTTGTGGGTGCAATAGGAGGGACTAATACCCTTGATGTCATGAATTTTCCACGCAATGGCTGGTTTATGGGCCTTTAGCATGGTCACAAGTTCAGTTTTCTGACCAGTAAGAGAAGAAGAAATAATTACCGGGACCTTAGATTCCTCCTGCAAATAAGCGTATTCCAAATGATCTGGAAGTGGCTTCAATTCTAACTCGGGAGGTTCTTCAATTGAAGACTTGCTCCGGTAATCCACATCACGTTCGAGTTCTTTGAACTCCTCCTCAGTCGGCTCATATCCGTTTTCCATCAAGGCGGTTAAAATATCCACCTCCTCAACCTGCAACTCTTCATCAATTTCAACCAATGAGCATTCTCCTGAACCCTGTAACTCTGGAAATTCCTGCAAAGACTCAGACTGGACATCCACAGTATTATTAATATACTTTTACTACTGTGAGTATATAGTCCCATTTTTAAACTCTACAAATATTTTGGGATGAGAATACATGAATTTTATGTTTTACGCCATAGACACAAGTACTTAAAATATATTCTACATTGAGTTGTACCACTTTGCATATCTTCCCTAATAGCTTGGTAACTAATATTTACATGTTGTAAGAACATGTAAGCGCGAATCCTATTGATAGATCTATCAGGTTTGACAACCCCAACCGGGCTAGTCGCTCCAGTATCATAAATGGTTGCATAGTACTTCGTTTTTACTACACTTGGTACAGTGTAGGGAGATTTCATAATAAAGGGAATATGCTACATTTATGGTTAAGTATAGTTACCGAAGCGCTCAACAACTTATAGAATATCTTTATTGAAATATTTATAACTATGAAATCTTGTGGTCTTTATTTATATCGAATCTAGCTTTAAACCTATATATATCACCAACCTTTGTGTTGACTGTTTAAGCATGTTTATTCTCAGGTCCTTAAGAAAGTCTTCCGCTGTTGCATTATCTGAGCAAGCTGTGCATGGAGTCTCATGCTTTTGTTTAAATGAAGTGTTGCATTTAATAAAACCTTTGTCATGTATTATATTCGACTGTTATGTCACGTGTGTAGTATTTAGAAACCGATGTATTATGGGGATTATTTCTTAAATAATCGCCCACTTGTTTAAAACATGCATTATGTATAATAAGGGTGTATCTTTTTATGAAACGAATGTAATATTTTCTAAAATGTATCATATAGAGGTCAAATACCTCGCTATGGGACCAATAAATAACGTACCGCGTTTATAGTAATATGGATGAGTCGTTTCAGTTGGCATCAGAGCAGAGGTCTTAGCGAACCAGAAATCGCATTAGTGTGTCTGACCGGTATTTGTTAGGATGCATTAGTGAGTCTGGACTTTGATCGAACTTGTTTTTGAAAACCATTACTTATCATTTTTGGTCAGAAATTAAATATTATAACATGTAAATATTATGTGGTATATTACTAATGTGGTAGTTAATGTGTGATAGATGTCTACTTCTAGCACCAATCTCATTATCACATTCAGCGACTCTGAAGTTGAATCTCCAGCAAAAGTACCAATCATCGACTTATCTGATAACGATGATGACCCGAAGGAAGGTGTATCAATCATATATATAACTGATGACGATGATGACCTGGAGTCGGATGCATTTTTGGAAGACTCCCAATTCCCAGAGGAACCAGAAGAGGAACCTATAATCGACAACCCAGAAATTCCAAAAGCATAAACTAATAAAACAATTATTGTACCAAGTGCTCCCGATACTACCACACCTAGTCAACCATGTCTTACCAATCCTACAGAAATGTCATCTACTGAACCCCAACCAAAACCTAGACTTACCGCCGAAATACGCACTCTGACAGTAGGGAAGCGAAATTTCTATGATTTCCCAGATTTCTTTGAATTCCCAAGGAAGCCTTGTCGTTTCTAATCTATTTTTGCAGCTATTAGAATTCACGCCTTATATAATAATATATCATGTGCTATATTTCATCTTACTTATGTTTTATGTAAATAGTGGTATTGAATTATTGTAAAATATTGTACCAAAAGAATAAGCGTGAAGTATTAATGCATTAAGTTTTTCATGATAGAATATTATCATGATTGTAGTAGTTAATTTGTGTACTAGCTATTAAGTATGAACTTTAACGGGTAGGTACTACCCGAGCTACAATTATAAAATGCTAATAAGAAGAAAATGCTTTTATAGTAATTGGTTCATATTATTAATATGCCACGATGTACCATTAATTACTTGCTACATCTATAATATTCTATGTGATTAATTATCTTATATGTTTATTGAAGAAACATGGCTCGATTAAATCGAATGACGGAACAAGAAATTGAGGAGCTTATCAACCAACGCGTAAACGACCGAATGTTTTGGGTCGAAGCGGCAAGAGCAGCAGCAAACAACACAAACCCTCGTGTTGGATGCTCATATAAAGCATTTCAAGGTTGCAAACCTTCATCATTCAGTGGAACAGAAGGACCAATCGGTTTAACCCGATGGTTTGAAAAACTGGAGTTCGTATTTAAAATCAGTGGTTGTGCGAAAGGGGATCGGACAAAGTATGCTTCATGCACATTACAAGATGGTGCACTTACATGGTGGAAAAACTATGTAAAATCTGTAGGGGGCGATGAAGCATATGATACTCCTTGGGAGGAATTGAAAAATATGCTAATCAACGAATACTGCCCAAGGAACGAGGTTAGGAAGATGGAAGCTGAGTTACGAAATCTGAAAGTTGTCGGAACGGAACTTACCAACTATAGCGATTCATGGAATTAGCCTTGTTATGTCCTGAATTGGTACCAACGGAAGAGCGAAAGATTGAATTGTACAAAGATGGTCTGCCAAAAAACATCAAGGCCAATGTTACAGCATCCAAACCCAAGACAATTCATGAAGCTATCACCATGGCAAACGAGCTAATGGATCAGATCAACCTGGATAAGAACGCATCAAATACCGATGTCAAGGTATCGGATAACAAAATAAAGTGGGATGGAAACTGTGATCGAGGTCACCAGCAACAATCTCTCAAGAAACAGGAAACCACGCAAGGTGCGGGTAGTGGTTCAAGCTCGGGTTACAAAGGGCGTAATCCCTTATGTAACAGATGCCACAAACATCACACTGGTTTTTGCAATATGGTGTGCAATAAATGTAATCGAAGGGGTCATCTTACTGAAGATTGTTGGGTTCCTGTTACAAATACAAATGGCACCAAGACTCCTGCCACCAATGCAAATAGAACTGCCCTGGCTACTGTTACTTTTTACAAATGTGGGAAACAGGGTCATATTAAGAGCCAGTGCCCGAATCTAGAGAAGAATAACGGACCTGCATGGGGAAGAGCATTTGTTATTAATGCTAGAGAGGCATGTGAAGACCCGGAGCTTGTTACGGGTACGTTTACCATTAATGACTTATCAGCATCTGATGTTTAAGCGAAGGGGTACAAAATACTATTAATTTTTACTAGGAAATACTATTAAATACGATACAATTTTACACAAGTTATTTATTTATTTATAGAGTGGATATACCTAAACCTTGCTACAACACTTATAGGCAGTGTACCTAATCGTACAGTAGTGTAGTTTTTAGTAAGTCCGGTTCGTTCTACAGGGAGCTAGCCAAGTTTAACGCTATATTTTTAAAAAACTATATTTGTATATAAATATACATATATATAAGTAGTATTATTATTATAAAAGGGGGTTTTTACCGTTTAATGACCGGTTTGTCGATTTTAAAACTTTAGTCGCAGTTAAAACCTAATGTAAAAATATTAAAAATAAATATAACTTAATTTAAAGCGTAAAGTAAATAACGATAAATGAAATTGCGATAAATAAAATGACAATAAATAAAATTGCGATAATTAAAAAGTATGATAATTAAAAGTGCAATTAAATAAAATGACAGTAAATAAAAGTGCGATGAAATATGAAATAAAGGAATTATGCTTATTTAAACTTCCGTAATCATGATGTTTGACGTGTTGATTTTAGTTTATTACCATGGGTTAATTGTCCTTTGTCCTGGATTATTCAATATGTCCATCTGGTTTTTGTCCATAACAGTCCATCAGTCATAAATATAAAGTGCGAGTGTCCTCGTTAAATTATCCTTATATCCGAAGTCAAATATTCCAACTAATTGGGGGAATTAAACTATAATTACACCAATTTTCCTTGTATGTAATTCACCCCTGTTTTAATAAGTCCATTAACTATTAATCCATTCCCGTGTCCGGTTAAATGAACGATTATTAATACTTATAAATATCCCGCCCATCGTGTCCGATCGAGTGTATGTGGTTATTTATAGGTACGTCCAATTGTAATTTTTATATTAAATTAACGAACTATCATTCAATTAAACAAATATAAAGATCATTAATAGCCCATAGTCTAATTTCCACAAGTGTTGTTCTTTTGTCCAAACCCCAATTATGGTACAAAGCCCAATTACCCAATCTTAATATTTAGCCTAACATCATGATTATTTCGGCTTAAATAAGCATAATTATAACTTAGCTACGAGACATTAATTTAAAAAGGTTGAACATAACTTACAATGATTAATAATAGCGTAGCTTTACACATACAGAATTTTGACTTACACACTTACAACATTCGCTAACATACCCTTATTATTAATCTTAAATTAAAATTAAAATTAAAATAATATATATATATATATATATATATATATATATATATATATATATATATATATATATATATATATATATCAGAGAGATATAGAGGATAGATGGTGTGTTCAAGGTTTCTACTGATGTCCTCTATTTATAGCACAAGAAGTTGATACTACTACACCATCGAATATTAGCTGGAAGCAATTTTTTGACTAAATTATTGATCGATGGCTGCTATGTATCATTCTTTGGTTTATATTATATTTATTATATTATTATTATTATTATATTATTATTATTATTATTATTATGAATTATATATATATTATATTATATAATTGTGCATAGTTGACTTGTAATTTTTGCTCCGTTGCGTCGCGCGTTGAAAGTTGGTTCATGTCTCGGTTCTGGATTTTCGAACACCTTTTCATATAATTTAATATCTTGTACTTTGCGTTTTGCGGCTTGTACTTTTGTAATTTTGAGACGTTTCTCATCAATAAATTGAACCACTTGAATTGTACTTTGTACTTTTTAGCTTTTTGGTCATTTGCATCTTCAAATCGTTGAATCTGTCTTTTGTCTTCACCTTTTATTATTTAAACGAATATCACTTGTAAATAGAACAATTGCAACTAAAAGCTTGTCTTTCTTGAGGGATAATGCTATGAAATATATGTTCATTTTTAGCATTATCAAATATTCCCACACTTGAGCGTTGCTTGTCCTCAAGCAATATAGTCTTGAAATAAAAATACTAGAATCACTTCTTTATTCTTCACACTTTGTACATCAGTGATTTCTATACGGCAGTATGAACAATGGTAGTAACGATGTGGTTTACAGTCCCACATGACTATGAAAATTTAGATCCTTTAGGAAATTGGATCTTTATGAAAACATTTGATCTTTTTGAAAATTCAATCTAACTTTTACCCTAGATAAGTTTTCCAGAATAACCCTTCACCGATGTTTGCAAAATGTTTTTGTGGGTTTTGTGGGTTTCAGATTTGAAAATTTTAGCTCAAAACTTGCGGTTTTGTGTCACCCACTTGCTAATCTTGTATTAGGAAAGCAACACGTCCAGTATACTTGCTCCGTATATTACCTTTCGGTAAACTACCGTCCGGTTGTAAAGGAAAGCGTTGAACAAGCAACTGTTAAGGCAATGTCCCGTTACATGCTTTTGATTATGGTCTATAACATGTAGGATGCAATTACTATCCTTTATGGGAGCAATAGTAAAGATCACCCTATAGTTTTTTTTTCCGGTCTGGCACAAGGTCCTATCTTTGACCATGCTATGCAACCACCGTTCTTACGGTTGACATCCGATTTGGTTCAGGTGACCTAATGAATTCCAGGTGAATTCCTAGGATTTTACGTTCAATGGTAATGAACGCATTGAAAATAGGGTTTTCAGAAAACAAATTGGTTTGTAATTTTGATCAAAATATTTTATCGTTCAAGCTCGAGTTTAGATATCATCGAATTCCATGAGTTTGTAATTCTCAATCTCTAAAAGTCAATCTCAAGGATTGAGTAATATCAGTCTTAAAAGCTGATTTTTGATCTTTAAGGAGATTGTCCTTTCTTGGGATCTGATTCATTAGTCTTATACGCTAATTTGCATGGTACCCCCCATTGTACGAGACAGATCCTCTCATGGTTAGGATAAGTCTGACCACTTGGCGACCCTGTTTGATGTTGAGGTCCGTGGATTTTCAGCTGATTTTCGAGAAAACTTTTTAAGGTTTTTCGTAGACTCTACAACTGGTCTGGATGAAAACTTCCTGACCAAAATCAAGAAGCGCATTTCTTTTTCGAAAGACTTTACTTCCTTTTAATGATGGAATTGATTCATTGTGTAGATCCATCTTTTCTTTTATATTTATTATAATATTACGGTTAAAACGGTTAATTTAGTCCAAAACAAAAGCACCTGCAATAAACTTTACAGAAACATGTGATAGATAGTTTTATTGAATAACTTGGTACATTCTCCCCACACTTAGTTTCTTTCTTTACCTTTTTATTCTTCTTTATTCCATTTTAAATGAATTCAAGCGTTTTAGGGTGTTTCTCAATTTATGTCCTTTCCGAGGTAACGATAATTTCGGTATTAACACCTAGTTTTCATCGTTTATAAATATGTATAAACATGATTTTGAATTCATTTAGTTGAAAATTTTTCAAATTTTCACAAAATTTGGCAATTAAACCAAGTGTAAACCTGAGAGAATTTATAACCCTTCCCCACACTTGAGATCTTGCAATGCCCTCATTTGCAAGAAATCAGTAAAAATTTAAATTCATGAGGGTGATTAGTGTAGAAAAATGATTAAAAATACCGAGTTTGCAAACCTATTGTTTTATATCACATTTGATATTTTACGTCTTGTCGTTAAAATTAGTAGCTTTTGCTGAACATAATGCCAGTTTTTGAAAGTGTGCTATTTTACCCTGTTTTGTACATAATATAAACTAAAAACAAATATATACATAATATTTTTTTATAAAAACTTTATTTATTAAAACAATTTAAATGAATAATTTTTAACATTTTGTTTCCTTTTATTTTAGGTAGAGGTAGTTTCGGTACGTTTACCTAGTCCGTCCCTCGACAAAAATTTAAAATTTGTCATTTTAAAGTGATTGTTTTAAAAGCAAAGATTTTCGGGGTTTTTTTTTTTAATATTTTTGGCATACTTTAGATCAATAAGATTAAAAATAATGATAACAAAATTTCTCATCCTGCCCTTGGGTAAAGCAATTTCGGTTCAACGACCTAGTCTTCAACTCACGACGAATTTTAGATATCAAATTTTTAACTTAATGAAATAAAGTAAATTTTTGTTTTTAAATTCACACTAAACTTAAATTTAAAATGCATAAAATTAAAAATTCATATAAATATCATTAATATTTTTATACATTAATTTTACAAACTTATATTAAAAATATTAATTTTTGAAATATTTAAAAACTTAAATATATTGATTTTAAAAATTTACATTAATAATTTGATATTTATATATTAATTTTAAAAACAAGGTAAAAATTAAAATGAAAAATCTTTTTGGTCTTTTATCCCACTTTAATCAATCAAATATTAACAAAAATATAAGCCCCTCTTTTCGGTAAAGTAATTTCGGCTATATTACCTAGTTTTACTCCTGACGAATTTTTGAAATATTCTGGATTGATTGATTAAAGATATTTATACCTTAAGAATAAACGATAAATTTCGCAGTGATGTAATAAATTTTTGTATGATATCAATAATTTCAGTTACGCATACCTAATTTTATTGAATACCAATTTAATACTTTATAGCGAACGATTCAGCATTTATTATCAAAAGGTTAAAAGTAATAAATAAAAAACAAAAATAAAAACTGTACATACTTACCTATTAGATAGAATTCTCAGAGACTTGCTTTAGTCGACTCATAGGAGAGTCGTTAGATTTGGTTTTCCATAGCTACATAAGCGTAACCTCGATTCTTCAATAACTTTTCTTCTAAACATATGAACGGTCCTTCTCTGCATAGAGTAACAAATTCGGTATTTGAATATGTTTGATTGTTCGAACATTTACCTTCGTGTGACCATTTTCCGCATTTATGACATCTTTCAAGGTGTCGTGCTCTTCTTTTTGTTGCGGATTTTGATTTACCTTTACCAAAATGTGTCTTATGATGATCTTTCCTTAGTTCTTTCCTTACTTCGTCACATCTGCCTCTTATTACTGACACCAGGTCACTCGGGAGTGTGTCATTATTAAGTTTAGTAATCAAAGCGTGTAGCATTAGACCATGGTTCAAATCAAAGGAATTCTTCATCTCGTAAAACCTAAAAAAATAGAAATTCAGAATGGGGGGAGAAGACTAGTTCTTTAGGGTCTGCTAGGGAAAGACCATTCGGATTCCATTCTCGAGAATTACACGAAAACAGAAAATCTAACTCTCACAGAAATACTTATTACCCTTAAAAAGACTTGATTCTCCCCACACTTAGTTAGTTGTGGTGTCGAAATTGTGATTAACTTCGTTGTCAACTTCCATTGGACCATGTATGTAATGTTTAACTCTGTGACCATTAACTTTAAATTCAATCCCATTTGAATTTATCAACTATATTGTTCCATATGGGAAAATCTTTTGACTATGAATGGTCCAGACCATCTTGATTTCAATTTTCCAGAAAATAGCTTAAATCGTGAATTGAAAAGAAGAACTCTGTCTCCTTTTAATTCTTTTGAACTTCTGATTCTTTTATCATGCCATTTCTTCGTTCTTTCTTTATAGATTAACGAATTTTCATATGCTTCATGTCTTAATTCTTCTAATTCGTTTAGTTGAATTAATCGTAAACGTCCGGCTTCATGTAAATCAAAATTACATATCTTCAAAGCCCAAAATGCTTTGTGCTCAATTTCTACTGGAAGGTGACATGCTTTTCCATAAACGAGTTTGAAAGGTGTGGTTCCAATTGGAGTTTTGTAGGCTGTTCTAAAAGCCCAGAGTGCATCCTCCAATTTAATGGACCATTCCTTCGGATTTGATCCTATGGTTTTCTCTAGAATACGTTTTAATGCTCGGTTGGTATTTTCAACTTGTCCACTTTTTTGTGGATGATACGCGGTTGAAATTTTATGAGTTACTCCATATCTTTTGAGAACTTTCTCTAGTTGATTATTACAAAAATGAGTACCCCGATCACTTATTAAAGCTTTCGGTGTTCCAAACCTAGCAAAAAGACGTTTTAAGAAGTTGACTACAACTCGTGCATCGTTAGTTGGGAGAGCTTGTGCTTCTGCCCATTTAGATACATAATCAATGGCAACGAGAATGTAGAGATTATTATGAGATTTTGGAAATGGACCCATAAAGTCAATACCCCAAATGTCAAATACTTCACATACTTGAATGACATTTTGTGACATTTTATCACGTTGACTTATTTTTTTCCGGCCCTTTGACAAGCATCACAGGATTTACAAAGAAGGTGTGCATCTTTGAAAATTGTAGGCCAATAGAATCCAGCGTCATAGACTTTTCTTGCTGTGAGTTGAGGCCCATAATGCCCTCCTGTTGATCCTATGTGACAATGGTTTAAGATTTGACTAGCTTCATCTCCAAATACACATCAGCGTATTATTCCATCGGGAAAACTTTTAAACAAATGTGGATCTTCCCAAAAATAGTGTTTTATATCACTAAAGAATTTCTTTCGTTTTTGGTACGACAACCCTTTTTCAAGGAATCCACATACTAAATAGTTTGCATAGTCTACAAACCATGAAATTTCATTATAATCTATCTTCAATAGATATTCATCAGAAAAGTTATCTTGTATAGCCGATTCCTTTAGAACTTCTAATTCAGGATTTTCAAGACGAGAAAGATGATCAGCGGTGAAATTTTCTGCTCCCTTTTTGTCTCGGATTTCAATATCGAACTCTTGTAAGATGTGATGACCCGGAAATTTCTGATCAAATTTAAACTTAATCTTTGTATGATTAACATTTCTGATGCGATAAGCAAAGTCTGTAAAACTGAATCTAAAAATTTTTGAACTACTTTCATATATTCAAATACCTTTCGGTTGTTTTCGATGATTCGCGAACAATTATATGTAAATAGATACGTATATACTATAACTTGAAAAGGTAATAATGTATTAATTATTTGATACCGTACATTAAACTTATTGGTTTAAATATCTATTTGAATATATATGATAAGTTGAAATATTTATTATTAAAATTTATTTATAAATAACTTCCAATGTGTATTTAAAAACTGATTTATGTATATTAAAAAGATATATACATATATATAATTTCAAGTTATTTAGTAAACGATAGTAACATTCGTTTGTTAATTCGATTGATATTTAGATAATTGAACTAAAACGTTTAAGATGAACAAGTAAAACAATAATTTGCTACAGTACCCAAAATGCTACAGTGTTTTCGAAAATCACTATTTGCTACAGTGAAATTGACTTTGCTACAGTGAATTGCTACAGTACCTGTGCTACAGTAAAACACTATTTCAGAATAAATAAATAAACATATATATGTATATGTATATACTACGAGACGATGATTTATAGAAGCAAATAACCAAAACACTTAATTGATTAAAGCTACACTTAGAGTGACATAGTTATCAATGATTAAGTTCATATTTTGACAAAGGTACGAGTCACGAAACGAAAAGTACTAGTTTTCTCAGCGTACGAAAGGGCATTCGAAAAACCGGAACCAGGACATAAGTCGAGTGACGACGTACGACTTATTGGAACAAAAATTACAAGTCAAATATGCACATAAATTTAATATAATATATAATTAATTATATAAATTATATATATTATATTTATATTTATTTATTATGTCGACAAGCTAGATTACAAAAACAATGTGAGCTGAAAAACCCACCCATGCGATCGCATGGGATTTGGCCTAGGAAGCCATGTGATCGCATGGCAGTCTGGTCCAGGCCACATCTATAAAAGCCGATGTTTTGTGCTTCTGATTTCATTCCTACTCCGTATTATATTTATTAATTATATTATTATTATTATTATTATTATTATTATTATTATTATTATTATTATTATTATTATTATTATTATTATTATTATTATTAATCTTAATATTATTAGTAGTATTATTATTAATTAGTATTATACATAAAATACTACGACGAGGTCATGAACGTGTCATTTTCAAAATGGTTTTCAAGCGGGATAGAGCTAAGGAAATTATGGGTTATTGCCAAAGAGATTATGGGTAATGTTCGGGGGTATATTTGTGAATCAAACCTAGTGTTTATCATCTCCGTTGCGTCTACGTACTTTCCTACAATATTGAATCTCAATATTGATACGTTGAAATCTACGGTTATTTGGTAATCCGTGTTTCGATCACATTTTGGTGAACGACTTTATATGCTGCTAAGGTGAGTTTCATAAGATCCCTTTTACTCTCTACATTTTTGGGCTGAGAATACATGCAAATGCTTTATTAACCGATATACAATATTTATATGCGTGAGTTTCATTTGCTCCCTTTTTAAATGCTTTTGCAATATATATTTTTGGGCTGAGAATACATGCACTTTATTTTAAACGCAAAGGATACAAGTACATACTAAATTCTACACAGATGTCTATATGTAGAAATCATCAGATGTCTATATGTAGAAATCATTTACAGTGATTGTCTATATGTCTATTATTTACATCAGATGTCTATTATTTACAGTGATTGTCTATATGTAGAAATCATCAGATGTCGAAAACCTTTGATTTAAATATTCATATTTGGTTTGCCTTTTCAAAAGAATGCAACGTTTATAAAACGTATCATATAGAGGTCAAATACCTCGGAATAAAATCGATGAATGACGTGTTCGTCCATATGGATTTGGAGCGATCATCACAGTTGGTATCAGAGCGTTGGTCCTAGCGAACTAGGAATTGCATGAGTGTGTCTAACTGATAGTTGTTAGGATGCATTAGTAAGTCTGGACTTCGACCGTGTCTGCATGTCAAAAGTTTTGCTTATCATTTTTGTCGGAAATTACCTGCTTATCATTCCTAGTCTAGACACGTTTTACTGCAATGATTGCATGAATAGTGTATAGACAAAATTCATATCTTAGCGTATCTGTTACTGTAAACTTTTCCTGACATCTTCCGAAAATTTCTCCGTGATTTATGGAATTTGGTATTATATATACATATGTAAATTATGTATTGAAGAATACTGATGTTATGCGAGGTGTATATAAAATAGTTTATATTTTACTAGGAAAACACTATTAAATACGATACAATTTTACACAAGATATTTATTTATTTATAGAATGGATATACTTAAACCTTGCTACAACACTTATTGGCAGTGTACCTAATCGTAAAGTAGTGTAGTTTTTAGTAAGTCCGGTTCGTTCCACAGGGAAATCTTTAAACAAAGCTCAACGCTATATTAGTTTACTTTTATAAAAATACAAACATATATATAAGTAATATTATTATTATAAAGGGGGGTTTTTACCGTTTAATGACCGGTTTGTCGATTTTAAGACTTTAGTCGCAGTTAAAACCTATTGTAAAATATAAAATAAATACAAGACTTAAATTAAAGCGTAAAGTAAATAACGATAATGAAATTGCGAATAATAAAAGTGCGATAAAATAAACTTGCGATAATTAAAAAGTACGATAATTAAAAATGCAATTAAATATAATAACAATAAAAAATGCGATAATTAGAAGTGCAATTAAATATAAAATAAAGGAAATTAAATATGAAATAAAAGAATTATGCTTATTTAAACTTCCGTAATCATGATGTTTGACGTGTTGATTTTAGTTTTATGCCCCATGGGTTAATTGTCCTTTGTCCTGGATTATTTAATATGTCCGTCTGGTTTTTGTCCATAACAGTCCATCAGTCATAAATATAAAGTGCGAGTGTCCTCGTCAAATTATTATTATACCCGAAGTTAAATATTCCAACTAATTGGGGATTCGAATTGTAACAAGGTTTTAATACTTTGTTTAATGAATACACCAGGTTATCAACTGCGTGTAAACCAAGGTTTTACTACTTTGTTAACAATTACACCAATTACCCTTGAATGTAATTTCACCCCTGTTTTAATTATTCTAGTGGCTATTAATCCATTCCCGTGTCCGGTTTAAATGAACGATTATTCGTACATATAAATACCCCGCCCATCGTGTCCGATCGAGTGTATATGGTAATTTATAGGGACGCCCAATTGTAAATCTTTATATTAACATTAACAAAATATCATTTAGTTAAACAAATATAAAGCCCATTAATAGCCCATAGTCTAATTTCCACAAGTGTCGTTCTTTTGTCCAAACCCCAATTATGGTACAAAGCCCAATTACCCAATTTTAGTAATTAGCCCAACATCATGATTACTTCGTTTTAAATAAGCATAATAATAACTTAGCTACGAGACATTAATATAAAAAGGTTGAACATAACTTACAATGATTAAAAATAGCGTAGCGTTACACGGACAGAATTTCGACTTACACCCTTACAACATTCGCTAACATACCCTTATTATTAGAATTATAATTAAAATTAAAATTAAAATATAAATTATATATATATATATTTTACGTATATATGAGAGAAGAGAGAAATAGAATATGTTTTTGCGATCAGAATTCGGTTGGCTTTATAGGGATTTTTTATTTTTGGGGCTCCGCGACTCGCGGCAAAATCCTCTTCAAACTCCGCGAGTCGCGGAGAATGAATTTACAGCTCACACCCTTGGAGTCTTTCTCTGCCGACGGTTTTATAATATATATATAATATATATATAATTAATATAATTAATTATATATTATATTATATTTATATACATAGTTAACTTGTAATTTTTAGTCCGTTGCGTCGAGCGTTAAGAGTTGACTCTGGTCCCGGTTCCGGATTTTCGAACGTCCTTGCGTACAATTTTATATTTTGTACTTTGCGTTTTGAATCTTGTACTCTTGTAATTTTGAGACGTTTCTTATCAATAATTGGAACCTTTTTGATTGTCTTTTGTACTTTTGAGCTTTTTGGTCGTTTTCGTCTTCAATTCGTCGAATCTGTCTTTTGTCTTCACCTTTTATTATTTAAACGAATATCACTTGTAAATAGAACAATTGCAACTAAAAGCTTGTCTTTCTTGAGGAATAATGCTATGAAATATATGTTCGTTTTTAGCATTATCAAATATTCCCACACTTGAGCGTTGCTTGTCCTCAAACAATATTGTCTTGAAATACTAGAATCACTTCTTTATTCTTCACACTTTGTACATCAGTGATTTCTATATGGCGGTATAAACAATGGTAGTAACGATATGGTTTACAGTCCCACATGACTATAAAAATTTAGATCCATTAAGGAAATTGGATCTTTATGAAAACATTTGATCTTTTGAAAATTAAATCTAGTTTTTACCCTAGATAAGTTTTCCGGAATAACCCTTTACCGGTGTTTGCAAAATATTTTTGTGGGTTTGGTGGGTTTCAGAATTGAAAATTTTAGCTCAAAACTTGCTGTTTTGTGTCACCCACTTGCTAACCTTGTATTAGGAAAGCAACACGTCCAGTTTACGAGTTCCGTATATTACCTTTCGGCAAACTACCGTCCGGTTGTAAAGGAAAGCGTTGAACAAGCAACTGTTAAGGCAATGTCCCGTGACATGCTTTTGATTATGGTCTATAACGTGTCGGACGCAATTACTATCCTTGGTAGGAGCAATAGTAAAGCTCACCCTTATAATTTTTCGGTCTGGCACAAGGTCCTGTCTTTGACCACTATGCAACCACCGTTCTTACGGTTGACACCCGATTTAGTTCAGGTGACCTAATGAATTCCAGGTGAATTCCTAGGATTTTACGTTCAATGGTAATGAACGCATTGAAAATAGGGTTTTCAGAAAACAAATCGGTTTGTAATTTTGATCAAAATATTTTCTCGTTTAAGCTCGAGTTTAGATATCATCGAATTCCATGAGTTTGTAATTCTCAATCTTTAAGGTCAATCTCTAGGATTGAGTAATATCAGTCTTAAAAGCTGATTTTTAATCTTTAAGGAGATTATCCTTTCTGGGGATCTGATTCATTAGTCTTATCCAGCTAATTTGCATGGTGCCCCCCCCATTGTACGAGATAAATCCTTCTCATGGTTAGGATAAATCCGACCACTTGGCGACCCTGTTTAATGCTGAGGTCCGTGGATTTCCTGTGATTTTAGTGATGACTTTTCTAGATTTTTCGTCAACCTACAGCTGGTCTGGACGACAACTTCATGACCTAAATCAAGAAGCGCGTGTCTTTTTCGGAAGACTTTACTTCCTTTTAATGATGGAATTGATTCATCGTGTAGATCCATCTCTTCTTTTCTTTCATCGGGTAAAAACAGTTTAGTTTAGTCCAAAGCAAAAGTATTTTCAGTTATTTGTTACAGATATATGTGACATATGTTAAGATAACTTGGTAAATTTTCCCACACTTGGCTTTTATTTTCCTTTTTATCGTCCTCTATTCCATTTTAAATGAATTTTAACATTTTAGTTTGTTTCTCAATTTATGTCCTTTCCGAGGTAACAATAATTTCGGTGTTAAAACCTAGTTTTATCGCTCATAAATATGTATAAACATAATTTGAATTCATTTAATTGAAAATTTTGAAAAATTTTACTAGAATTGGGTAGTCAGTATATAAGACTAGGGCTGTTCTTTTTTATCAGAGAGCACTAGATTCTAATACAACTACTGCTTTACTAGTATTTTTAATGGTAACCAAGTGTTTAAGATAAAAATTTTAAAATCCGAAAGAATTTAACCCCTTCCCATACTTAAGATCTTGCAATGCCCTCATTTGCAAGAAATCAGTAACAATTTAAATTATTGAGGGTGATTTGTGTGAAAATGATTAAATTTTTACCAAAGTTTCCAAATATCTTGGCGTTTGTTTGCTGAATGATAAATGGTGCACATCATTTGTTCATTCCGTCTTGTTGTTATTTCACATATATTTTGCATCTTGTCGTCAAAATTAGTTGCTTTTGCTGAACTTAATGCCAGTCTTTGAAAATGCGTTGTTTTATCCTGTTGTGTTCATAAGATAAACTGCAAACATATATACATATTTTTGAAGTTTGGTATATTACCCCACATTCAAAAATTATTAAAATCTAAGAATAAAAGTTAGAAAATTATAAAAATGATTACAATATTAATAAAAGTATTAAACGTATCAATAATTACAAATTACAAAATAAAAAAAAATAATAAGTAAACTAAGGATGATATTGGTACCAATAGGGGTTCCAGGCATAACCATAAGTGCTATAGAATGCTTCGGCAGGGTCATACGTAGGATATGGTGGCTGCATCTCTATAGACCAAGGAGGGAAGATGGGTTTCGGTGTAGGAATATAGTTTCTACCTATATGTTGGCAATGAGCTATGATTTGGTTCTGATGAACTTGCCAATCTTCAAATGCTCTCTGTCTAGCATTTTCGTATTCCTGAGAAGCTATAAACCTATGCATTTCTTGCATCTCATTCCCCCCACCTACATTACCTTGCTGCTGGTTTCTCTCCACCTGTGGATGTCTACCATGATATCGTACTGCGGCGTTATTTCGCCTCTTCAAAACTTTCGCACCATGGTATACATTTAAACCTATAGTATCGCGGGGTTCCGGCTCTTCTAGTAATAATCCCCCCCCCCCCCGACTTATATCCACACCGAGATATTCACCAATCAAAGTAATAAAAATACCACCTCCTATTATGCTATGTGGTCGCATCCCCCGAACCATAGCTGATAAATAATAACCCACACAATATGGTATACTTACAGCTCTTTGTGGGTCTCGAATACACATATGGTAAAACAAATCCTGTTCATTTACTTTTTCTTTGTTCTTACCCCTTTGTGTAATCGAATTAGCTAAAAACCTATGTATCACTCTTAATTCGGCTCTATCTATATCCAAATAAGAGTAATTTCCCCCTTTGAAACGGTGATGGCTTGTCATTTAACTCCACACACCATGTGTATCAAAATTCTCATATATCTTTCTACCGTTTAGTATCAATCCTCTACAATCGGCAGACGCTAACTCCTCAGGCGTATATATACGTAAAGCCTGAGCCATGTCCAGTAAAGACATGTGGCGCATCGAACCGCCTAACAAAAATCTAATAAAAGAACGATCGGTTAAACTAGCTACCCGATCATTCAACTCTATACTACATAACAATTCTTCACACCATACTTTGTATACAGGTCTACGTATGGTGAATAAACATACCCAGTCATTAAAAGAAGAATTACCATACCTCTGTACAAGTAATTCCCTAATTGGCCCGGCCAATTCTACAGCTTCTAAGGGTCCCCATTCTATGACCCTCGGTACCTCAACAACCTTGGAATGAAGAGTATGCAAACCCCGTTTATATTTTGGATAATCTATCCAAAGTCTGTCAAATCTCAGGTTCGGGTGCAACTCTTCCAAGTGCATATCGGAAAAGGTCATGACTGGATGAGGTATATCCTGCTTGTAGTAGTTATCCACCTCCTGTTGTTCCAAATTCTCAGCAGGAGCATTGCGGGCTTGGGATAAAGATTCACCCCTTTCATTCTGCAAAACACATCAAACACAATTTTTGTGCATCCAAATATGCATTAGTGTCAGCAAAATCATCAATCAAAATAATTACAATGACATTATCAATTTATATCAAACTTAAGCTCATTTTCACATTTTTATCAAATCTACACTTTTTCAAATAAGCATATACGAAAATGTTCGCCAAGTTTATAAGCATTCAACTCAAATAACATGTCAAAATAATCATTACTAGCTATTAAACAAGTCTCAAATGGCATTATCTTTCAAAAATCAAGTTCATGAATTTTAGACTTGAAAAAGTCCACTTTAATTCTCAAAATCATGTTTAGGCTCAAAGTTTGGATCATTTAACTACCTAAACATGTTACACTACTTAATTTAGCAACAATTCATGACAAAAATCGGCCATAACCTGTTTATATCAAAAAGCCCCAAATTTGCTCAAGAACACAAACCCTAGATTATTCAAAATTTGAAGTTTAAGGCTTCTAATCATGTTAAACAGCATCAATCTAGGTTATACAAGCATAATACATAAACAATTTAAGCCTAATTACACTAAAAAGCATCAAAATCAAATTGGAAAAAAAATTGCTCAAGAACACTAAATTTCGGATTAAATGGTGTTTAGGTGTAGAAATTTACCGTTTTTCTTGAGTAATTCTTAGATAGCATCCTTCTCAATATGATTTTAGCAAAAAATTTGGTGATTAACGGTTAAAAATTGGGATTTTTGGGGTGTTTTTGGGTGGTTTTTCGGAGTTTTTTCGTGCAGAATTCTGTTTTGGGTGTGTGAAACTGAGCTGTTGCAGCTCTATATTTTTTTCTGATTTCCGACCCTTCCGCGAGTCGCGGAGATTTAGGCTCCAAACTCCGCGAGTCGCGGAGTTTGGTGTTTTTTTTTTTTTTTTATATAATCATTAACTTATTAAAACAATTAAGTAATTAATTTTAAAATTTTGTTTCCCTTATTATTTAGGACGAGGTCGTTTCGGATCGATGTCCTAGTCCGTCCTTCGACAAAATTTTAAAATTTGTCTTTTTTGTAGCGATTGTTTTAAAAGCTAAGATTTTTGGGTTTTTTCAATGTTTTTGGCATACTCTAATTCAATAAGATTAAAAATAATGATAATAAAAGTTCTCGTCCCTCCCTCGGGTAAAGCAATTTCGGTTCAAAGACCTAGTCTTCAACTTACGATGAATTTTAAAAATCATATTTTTAACTTAATGAGATAAAGTAAATTTTTGTTTTTAAATTCACACAACTTAAATATAAAATTCAAAATTATTATTAAAAATTCACACCAAACTTAAAATTTGAAATGCATAAAATTAAAAATTAATATTTTAAAAATTAAAAATTCACACCAAACTTAATTTAAAAATTTATAAATTCATACTAAACTTATATTAATTTTTCAAATATTTACAATTTTAAATATATTGTTTTTACAAAGTTTACAATATTAATTTAAGATTTAAATATTAATTTTAAAAACATGGTAAAAAAAAATCTTTTTGTCTTTTTATCCCACTTTAATCAATCAAATATTATCAAAAATATGCGCCCCTCTTTTCGGTAAAGTAATTTCGGTTCCAAGACCTAATTTAACTCATGACGAATTTTTGAAATATTTTGGGTTGATTGTTTAAAGATATTTATACCTTAAGAATAAACGTTAAATTTCGCAGTGATGTAATAAATTTTTGAATGATATCAATAATTTCGGTCGCCAAACCTAATTTTATTCAATACCAATTTAATACTTTTTAGCGAACAAATTAGCGTTTATTATCAAAAGGTTAAAAATAAAAATAAAAATAAAAACTGTACAGACATACCTGTGAAATAGATTTCTTAGTTATATGATCTATCCCATTCATAAGATAGTCGGTTTAATTGGTTTTCCATGGCTACATAGGCGTAACCTCGAGCATTCAGTGTCTTTTCTTCTAAACATATGAACGGTCCGTCTCTGCATAAAGTAACAAATTCGGTATTTGAATAGGTTTGATTATTGGAACATTTACCTCCATGTGACCATTTTCCGTATTTGTGACATCTTTCTAGGTGTCGTGCTCTTCTTTTCGCTGCGGATTTTGATTTTCCTTTACCAAATTGTAACTTATTATCTTCGCATCTGGATTCTTTTCTAACTCCGTCCATTCTTTCTCTGATTACTGATACTATTTCACTCGGTAGTATGTCATTATTACGTTTAGTGATCAAAGCGTGTAGCATTAGACCATGCTTTAGTTCACAGGCAGTCTTCATTTTGTAAAAACCTAAAAAAAAAATAAAAATTCAGAATGGGGGGAGAAGACTAGTTCTTTAGGGTCTGCTAGGGAAAGACCATTCGGGTTCCATTTTCGAGAACTACACGAAAACAGACAATCTAACTCTAACAGAAATACATATTATCCTTTAAAGACTTGATTCTCCCCACACTTAGTTAGCTGTGGTGTCGAAATTGTGATTAACTTCGTTGTCGACTTCCATCGGACCATGTATGTAATGTTTAACTCTGTGACCATTAACTTTAAATTCAATCCCATTTGAATTTATTAATTCTATCGTTCCGTATGGGAAAACTCTTTTGACTATGAATGGTCCAGACCATCTTGATTTCAATTTTCCAGGAAATAGCTTGAATCGTGAATTGAAAAGAATAACTCTGTCTCCTTCTTTAAATTCTTTTGAACTTCTGATTCTTTTATCATGCCATTTCTTCGTTCTTTCTTTATAGATTAACGAATTTTCGTATGCTTCATGTCTTAATTCTTCTAATTCATTTAGTTGACTTAATCGTAGACGTCCGGCTTCATGTAAATCAAGATTACATGTCTTCAAAGCCCAAAATGCTTTGTGTTCAATTTCTACTGGAAGATGACATGCTTTTCCATAAACAAGTCTAAAAGGTGTGGTTCCAATTGGAGTTTTGTAGGCTGTTCTAAAAGCCCAGAGTGCATCCTCCAATTTAATGGACCATTCCTTCGGATTTGATCCTACGGTTTTCTCTAGAATACGTTTTAAAGCTCGGTTGGTATTTTCAACTTGTCCACTTGTTTGTGGATGATATGCGGTGGAGATTTTATGAGTTACTCCATATCTTTTAAGAACTTTCTCAAGTTGATTATTACAGAAATGAGTACCCCGATCACTTATTAAAGCTTTCGGTGTTCCAAACCTTGCAAAAAGACGTTTTAAAAAGTTGACTACAACTCGTGCATCGTTAGTTGGGAGAGCTTGTGCTTCCACCCATTTAGATACATAATCAATGGCTACGAGTATATATAGATTATTATTAGATTTTGGAAATGGACCCATAAAGTCAATACCCCAAATGTCAAATACTTCACATACTTGGATGACATTTTGTGGCATTTCATCACGTTGACTTATTTTTTCGGCCCTTTGACATGCATCACAGGATTTGCAAAGAAGGTGTGCGTCTTTGTAAATTGTAGGCCAATAGAATCCAGCTTCATAAACTTTTCTTGCTGTTAGTTGAGGCCCATAATGCCCTCCTGTTGGTCCTGTGTGACAATGGTTTAAAATTTTACTAGCTTCATCTCCAAATACACATCGGCATATTATTCCATCGGGACAACTTTTAAACAGATGTGGATCTTCCCAAAAATAGTGTTTTATATCACTGAAGAATTTCTTTCGTCTTTGGTACGATAATCCTTTTTCAAGGAATCCACAAACTAAGTAGTTTGCATAGTCTGCAAACCATGGGATTTCTTTATAATCTATCTTCAATAGATATTCATCAGGAAAGTTGTCTTGTATGGCCGATTCATTCAGAACTTCTAATTCGGGATTTTCAAGACGAGAAAGATGATCAGCGGCGAGATTTTCTGCTCCTCTTTTATCTCGGATTTCAATATCAAACTCTTGTAAGAGTAAGATCCAACGGATTAATCTTGGTTTAGCATCTTGTTTTGAAAATAGGTATCTAAGAGCAGAATGGTCGGTATAGACCACCGTTTTTGCTAGAACGAGATATGATCGAAATTTGTCAAAAGCAAAGACAATAGCAAGGAGTTCTTTTTCAGTAGTTGTATAGTTTGTTTGTGCTCCTTGTAATGTCTTACTAGCATAATATATAGGTTGAAATCGTTTTTCAATCCTTTGTCCTAAAACGGCTCCCATTGCAAAATCACTTGCATCGCACATTAGTTCAAATGGTAGATTCCAATTTGGTGTTATCATGATCGGCGCATTAGTGAGTTTTTCTTTAAGAATATTAAAAGATTTGATACACTCATCTGAAAAGATGAATGGAGCATCCTTTTCTAGGAGTTTATTCATAGGAGTGGCAATTTTAGAAAAATCTTTTATGAAACGTCGGTAAAAACCGGCATGCCCTAGAAAACTCCTAACTCCTCTAACATTTGTGGGATGTGGAAGTTTAGCAATTACATCTACTTTAGCTCTATCCACTTCAATTCCTTCTTTTGAAATTTTATGTCCAAGAACGATGCCTTCTTTAACCATGAAATGGCATTTCTCCCAATTAAGTACTAGATTTGATTTTTTGCATCTAATTAGCATTCGTTCCAGATTAATTAGACATGATTTAAATGTATCACCGAAGAATGAAAAGTCATCCATGAATACTTCCATGCATTCTTCTATCATGTCGTGAAAAATCGCCATCATACACCTTTGAAAGGTTGCAGGGGCGTTGCAAAGTCCAAATGGCATGCGTTTGTAAGCAAAAGTACCATAAGGGCACGTGAATGTGGTTTTCTCTTGATCCTCGGGTGCTATTGGAATTTGAAAATATCCGAAAAATCCGTCTAGAAAACAATAGTAACTATTTCCGGCTAATCTTTCCAACATTTGATCTATGAAAGGTACGGGAAAGTGATCTTTTCTGGTGGCGTCATTTAATTTTCTATAATCAATACATACACGCCATCCTGTTACAGTCCTAGTAGGAATAAGCTCATTTTTCTCATTTGTAATGACAGTCATGCCACCCTTCTTAGGTACGCATTGAACTGGGCTTACCCATGGACTATCAGAAATTGGATATATCAAACCTGCATCTAGCAGTTTAATAATCTCTTTCTTAACTACATCTTGCATATTAGGATTTTGTCTTCGCTGGCGTTGCACATACGTTTTATGACCTTGTTCCATAAGGATTTTATGTGTGCAATACGAAGGACTTATTCCTTTAATATCATGAATCTTCCATGAAATGGCTGGTTTATGAGCTTTCAACACAGAAATGAGTTGTGATTTCTCATTTTCTGTAAGAGAAGACGATATTATTACAGGTAATTCAGATTCACCATGTAAATAAGCGTATTCCAAATGGTTTGGAAGTGGCTTTAACTCTAATTTCGGAGGTTCTTCTATCGATGATTTATATCGATATCTGTCTTCTTCTTTTAGCATTTGAATTTCTTCTGTTGTTGGTTCATATCCATTAGCTATAAGTGTAGCTAACATTTCAGCTTCATCAATTGGTTCATTACCTTCTCCTAAAGAACATTCTCCTGTTCCTTGTAATTCTGGAAATTCTTCTAATAATTCTGCATGTGCATCTATAGTTTGAATATAATAACATGTATCATCTGCAGATTGTGGTTGTTGCATTGCTCTATCAACTGAAAAGGTAACACTCTCATCCTCTATACTTAGGGTCAGTTTCTTACCGAACACGTCTATCATTGCTTTAGCCGTGTTTAAGAATGGTCTTCCTAATATGAGAGGAACTTGAGAATCTTCTTCCATGTCCAAAACAACAAAATCTACTGGAAATACTAAAGTACCAACTTTAACTAGCATGTTCTTCATTATCCCTCTAGGATATTTTATTGATCTATCGGCTAGTTGTATGCTTATTCTGGTTGGTTTCAATTCTCCAAGGTCTAGTTTAGCGTATAGTGAATACGGCATTAGATTTATACTAGCCCCTAAGTCTGCCAATGCTTCTATTGAACTAAGACTACCCAGAAAACATGGAATTGTGAAACTTCCTGGATCAGATAATTTTTCTGGTATCTTATTCAACCGCACTGCTGAACAATTAGCATTCATAGTAACAGCCGAGAGTTCTTCCATTTTCTTTCTATTTGAGATTAGATCTTTCAAGAATTTAGCATATCTTGGCATTCCTGAAATCACATCAATGAAAGGAAGATTTACATTTATCTGTTTAAACATATCCAAGAATTTGGATTGCTCGGCTTCAAGTTTCTCTTTCTTCATTTTACTCGGGTAAGGAAGTGGTGGTTGGTATGGTTTAACATAAGGTTTATCCTTAACTGTGTTATCTTCATTAACTTTTTCAACTACCGGTTCTTTTTCCTTATCTTGATCAGGTTGTGGTTCTTATGGAGTAGGAATAGCTTCATCAGAAGTTACAGGTATTTCAGGTGGTTTAAGTGTTGTACCACTTCTTGTGGTAATGGCTTTAGCTGTTTCATTCCGGGGGTTAGCATTTGTATCGCTCGGTAAACTTCCCGGTTTTCTTTCACCTATTAACCTTGCTAGGTTACTCACTTCTTGTTCCAGATTTTGAATAGAAGCTTGTTGATTTCTAAATGCTTGAGCATTTTGTTCATTGGTTTGTTTCTGAGATGTGAAAAACTGCGTTTGAGTTTCAACTAGCTTCGTCATCATATCTTCTAAATTCGGCTTTTTATCATCGGTTTGTTGTGGTGGTTTGTTTTGAAAATTTGGTCTTTGCTGATTGTAAGTATTATTGGATACTTGTTGATTGCTAGGACCTTGTTGGTTGTTGTATGGAATATTTCGGTTATAATTCTGGTTTTGATTGTAAATCGGTCTTGGCGGTTGATAATTATTCTGATAATTATTTCCAGGCCTTTGGTTTATGTATGAAATATTCTCTCTTTGTTCCATTGTTAATTCAATACTGAGACAATCTTTTGTCAAATGTGGTCCTCCACACTGCTCACAACTAATTCGTATTGAGTGAATATCCTTAGTCATCTTTTCCATTCGTCTCTCCACAGCATCTATCTTTGCGGAAATGGAATCTAAGTCATGGCTAGAATCGGCTCTAGCTGCTTTAGATGATCTAATGATGTCTTTTTCTTGGTGCCACTCATGTGAGTGGGAAGCAGTATTATCAATAATTTTGTAAGCATCAGTTTCGGTTTTCTTCATAATAGAACCACCAGCTGCTATATCTATGTCTTTTCTTGTAGTGATGTCGCATCCTTGGTAGAATATTTGTACTATTTGACAGGTGTCTAAACCATGTTGCGGACATCCTCTTAATAACTTTCCATATCTTGTCCACGCCTCATATAGAGTTTCATTTGGTTTCTGTGTGAACGTAACAATTTCTGCTTGAAGTCTTACGGCTTTAGATGCAGGAAAGAATTTTTTAAGAAATTTGTCAACTAAAACGTCCCATGTATCGATCGCCCCTTCAGGTAACGATTCCAACCAATCTTTGGCTTCTCCCTTTAAAGTCCAGGGAAATAACATGAGATATATCTGTTCATCCTCCACTTCTCGGATTTTAAATAGTGTGCAGATCCTATTAAAGGTACGTAGGTGTTCATTTGGATCTTCCTTCGGCGCACCACTAAATTGGCATTGATTAGTCACCATGTGTAGAATTTGTCCTTTGATTTCATAATCTGGCGCATTAATGTCTGGATGAGTAATTGCGTGACCTTGGCCAGTGCGTTTAGCTCTCATTCGGTCTTCCATACTTAAAGGTTCCAGATTCTCCATAATTGAATTTGTTGAATCTGTATCACTAGATGATTCTGATTTAATGGTTCGTTCCTCAACAATCTCTGTTTGAATGATTGGTGGCTCCGGAGGAAAGTTTAATGGTTCAGGATCTACGAACCGTTCCTGAATATTTTCCGGATTCTCAATTGTGAGGTTGGGTTTAAAAAATGGATTATCGTAAATTTGAACTGAAGTACTTGGTCGACTGGATGACGATTCTAAAGAAAAATCAACGGCGGTTATATTTGCTAAATGTCTTGATCTAGTTACAGGTGGTGAACGTACAAAAGGTGATGAACGTCTTGCTCGGTGCATTCACTGAATATCCTATTAGTTTTAAAAAGGAAAGAAAAATTATAATAAGTTATCCAATCAATAGACTTTTCTGATTTTGCCCACGTTTCGAATAGCTAAAAGATGCAGCAGAGGGGCAGGATTCGTTTGGTCTCAATATAATTGAGGACTGTTTGGCTCCAATAACCCGGTCCACGTACAAATCCAACTATTACTACGAACCAGAAAATTTTGATGTCTATCAATTTAACCACTCAAAATAAATTTTCGTAATTTTAAGAAATTTAGATAAGAAGTAGAATAAAAATCTATGTCCTAAAACTAGAATAGCGAGAAATAAGAAAGAAAAAGAGTTCGTCGAAAAAGGTCGAAAAAGAAAAAAAATGGTTGAAAAATAAAAGGTGACGGAAAAATAAAAGAAACTTATAAAAACTTAAAAATACTTGACTAACCTAACCTTATTACTACAACTAACTTAAAATTATAATCGCAAATTGAGATTACTAATTGGAAT
This sequence comes from Rutidosis leptorrhynchoides, assembly GCF_046630445.1. NCBI lineage: Eukaryota > Viridiplantae > Streptophyta > Magnoliopsida > Asterales > Asteraceae > Rutidosis > Rutidosis leptorrhynchoides. Next base: position 678,734,024 of record NC_092335.1, on the reverse strand, counting down.
GATAATTGATACATAGTAAAAGGTGTCTAAAAATATTAAAGCTTACAAGAAAGACTAAATACCAAATGGAAATAACTTAAAAAGAAACTAAAACTTAAAAAGGAGTCACAAAATTCTAAAGCACCTAAATCTTAGTCTAAAGAAAAAGCACTTAAGGAATTCTACGGCAAAGCCTAAAAATCTAGGAGTAAAAATAACTATAGCAAAAACTAAGTTTAAAATTAAATATGAGCTAAAAATACAAATATTACGCTACAACGATTAAAAAGGGACAAAATATAAAAATATACAAAAAGTTGTAAAAAGTACAATTTTTATAAAAATATTATTTTTATATTATTTATTTAATAAAACTACTAATTTTACAATTTAATAAAACTAATTAATACTAAATACATAAATTAAATAAAAAGTAAAAGTTAAAATAAAATTAATTATAATAATAATACATAATTAGGGTTTATATTAATAATAATTAATAAATACTCCGTAATTAATACAGATTTAGGGTTCTGTCGGTGGTGTCAGAGTCACTCCGCGACTTGCGGTAATTAAAACTTCAAACCCCGCGACTCGCGGGGTTCCAAAATTCAGATGACAGCTTATTTCTTCAACGCGTTTTTCTTTATTTATTTATTTATTTTATTTTCTGTTTTTAATTTTTTCTGTTTATAATAAAAAAAATAATATGTGTATAAATAAAACTTATATTTAAAACTTAAATAAAAATAGAATTACTTTATAATTTTAATAAATAAAATGATTAAAACTAGATTTATATATATATCTTTTTTTTTATGTTTTTTTTATATTATATTAGCGTTGCGCTTCCGGCGTTTAGAAATGTCCCCGGCAGCGGCGCCAAAAAATACTTGATGTTATGCGAGGTGTATATAAAATAGTTTATATTTTACTAGGAAAACACTATTAAATACGATACAATTTTACACAAGATATTTATTTATTTATAGAATGGATATACTTAAACCTTGCTACAACACTTATAGGCAGTGTACCTAATCGTAAAGTAGTGTAGTTTTTAGTAAGTCCGGTTCGTTCCACAGGGAAATCTTTAAACAAAGCTCAACGCTATATTAGTTTACTTTTATAAAAATACAAACATATATATAAGTAATATTATTATTATAAAGGGGGGTTTTTACCGTTTAATGACCGGTTTGTCGATTTTAAGACTTTAGTCGCAGTTAAAACCTATTGTAAAATATAAAATAAATACAAGACTTAAATTAAAGCGTAAAGTAAATAACGATAATGAAATTGCGAATAATAAAAGTGCGATAAAATAAACTTGCGATAATTAAAAAGTACGATAATTAAAAATGCAATTAAATATAATAACAATAAAAAATGCGATAATTAGAAGTGCAATTAAATATAAAATAAAGGAAATTAAATATGAAATAAAAGAATTATGCTTATTTAAACTTCCGTAATCATGATGTTTGACGTGTTGATTTTAGTTTTATGCCCCATGGGTTAATTGTCCTTTGTCCTGGATTATTTAATATGTCCGTCTGGTTTTTGTCCATAACAGTCCATCAGTCATAAATATAAAGTGCGAGTGTCCTCGTCAAATTATTATTATACCCGAAGTTAAATATTCCAACTAATTGGGGATTCGAATTGTAACAAGGTTTTAATACTTTGTTTAATGAATACACCAGGTTATCAACTGCGTGTAAACCAAGGTTTTACTACTTTGTTAACAATTACACCAATTACCCTTGAATGTAATTTCACCCCTGTTTTAATTATTCTAGTGGCTATTAATCCATTCCCGTGTCCGGTTTAAATGAACGATTATTCGTACATATAAATACCCCGCCCATCGTGTCCGATCGAGTGTATATGGTAATTTATAGGGACGCCCAATTGTAAATCTTTATATTAACATTAACAAACTATCATTTAGTTAAACAAATATAAAGCCCATTAATAGCCCATAGTCTAATTTCCACAAGTGTCGTTCTTTTGTCCAAACCCCAATTATGGTACAAAGCCCAATTACCCAATTTTAGTAATTAGCCCAACATCATGATTACTTCGTTTTAAATAAGCATAATAATAACTAAGCTACGAGACATTAATATAAAAAGGTTGAACATAACTTACAATGATTAAAAATAGCGTAGCGTTACACGGACAGAATTTCGACTTACACCCTTACAACATTCGCTAACATACCCTTATTATTAGAATTATAATTAAAATTAAAATTAAAATATAAATTATATATATATATTTTACGTATATATGAGAGAAGAGAGAAATAGAATATGTTTTTGCGATCAGAATTCGGTTGGCTTTATAGGGATTTTCGATTTTTGGGGCTCCGCGACTAGCGGCAAAATCCTCTTCAAACTCCGCGAGTCGCAGAGAATGAATTTACAGCTCACACCCTTGGAGTCTTTCTCTGCCGACGGTTTTATAATATATATATAATATATATATAATTAATATAATTAATTATATATTATATTATATTTATATACATAGTTAACTTGTAATTTTTAGTCCGTTGCGTCGAGCGTTAAGAGTTGACTCTGGTCCCGGTTCCGGATTTTCGAACGTCCTTGCGTACAATTTTATATTTTGTACTTTGCGTTTTGAATCTTGTACTCTTGTAATTTTGAGACGTTTCTTATCAATAATTGGAACCTTTTTGATTGTCTTTTGTACTTTTGAGCTTTTTGGTCGTTTTCGTCTTCAATTCGTCGAATCTGTCTTTTGTCTTCACCTTTTATTATTTAAACGAATATCACTTGTAAATAGAACAATTGAAACTAAAAGCTTGTCTTTCTTGAGGAATAATGCTATGAAATATATGTTCATTTTTAGCATTATCAAATACCAAACTAAATTCTATAATCTAATTCATATAAAAAAAATCATCTCCCTAATTATACAAGATGGATCCCGTATCTAGTTCAAATTCCTTGAATTCTGACAGCTATTCCGATATGGATATTCACCTGAACTCTGAAGACAGTGTAACCGGAATGGATCAACCAATTAGCCATCATCTATTCTGGATGAATTGGGGATGGGTTTGTAGCTTACTTAGTCATTGGAGACAAGAAGAAGGCGATCCCTTCCATCCACCACATTGCCCTCTTGGCGAAGAACCTGAAGCACTTACCGGCGAACCTGTTCGTAATACCATTTTCTCTCTCATTTCCAGAGTATCTAGTCATGATTATATACTATCTCACATTCTAAATCTTATTCGTCCGCTCGTCCGAACCACCGATCATCCCGGTATAATAGAAGAATTCAACGAGCTTCGCGCTCGGGTAGTGGCTTTGGGGAATATGGTGCGAAGGTTACAAACACCAGCAGCAGCAGCAGCAGCATAACCAGTACCACCATCATCAACAACAACAGTACCATTACCACCACCAACAACCACATCCGCATCCCACATCACATCTAAAAAAAAACTGTACTTCAGATATCAACATCATATGCACCGTAGATACCAAGTAGTGCCAACAACAATAAATGAAGAAGTACTGATTCATAACTTCATCGAAAAAATATTCTACGGTGATTATGTAATCTCTAAAATCTTAGAGATTATTTATCCCAGTTCTAACCGTAAATCAGATAAATAGAAGGAAGAATAGAAACCCTGACAAGAATGATGCGTAAGGTACAAGCTAGACTTGTTTTACCAACAGCATCAATAGTACCCTTAGCCTCACCAGCACAGTTAGTGCTGTCAACATCATTAGAATCATCAGCACCTCTAACATCACAAGCTCCGCCAGTTCAAGAAAGCATCATGGATATTATTACAAGTCAACAACGCGTATATTTGTATCAACGAGTTATGAAATATTAACTCATTCCTTCTGAAGAATTTATATGTATATCTTATATATATTTTAAAACCATCATAAATCTTTTCGTACTAAGCTATTAAGTATGAATTGAAAAAGGGTAAATACTACTCGGTTAAATTCATATTACTAATATGCTATGATGTACATCCTTCGTTAACAACTTAACCTTCGTTAACTACAATCTCTCTTTCAATCCAAAGAATTCCGTTTCATAATAAACCAAGTGTATTATTCAATAATATGGTTGATTTTACACTTTCATCTTCGATGCACTCAAAACTTTCTAGAAAACATCATTTGCACCTTGCGAAGTTTGCAAGAATTCCACGAATATCAACACCCTTCACCAAGGAATATCAATAAGAATAAATAATGAAGTATTGATTTCATTAGCGAAATACTCCGCAAAGATTATGTAATCTTTAATATTTTTGAGATTATTCATTTCTAATTCAAGCCGAAAATCAAATGAGCTTAATATGATATTAACTCATTAAATCTGTATTACATCTGAAGAAAATATACATACATATATTTTCATAAAAACGGTAATAAAAATTCTTTTGTACAAAGTATTAATTGTGAAATCTTTAACGGGTAGGTAATACTCGGGAAATATATAAGTTCACAATTAATATGTTATATTGTACATTCTTCAACTTTGATTCAAAAATTATTAACTATGCTCACAGCGATATACAATCATTTTCATACAAATTCAATTACATATTCTGATATTAACGGATCAGAATCCAAGTCATAACTCTGAACCGGTGAAATCATTCTTAGATCTCTACATCTTTCAAAGCTATACTTTGACTTCAAAACTGTGAAAGATCCTTTGGTATTGTTTTTACCAAAAATAACCTTGCAATTCCTTTTCAAAGTATCCAGTATTATCAACCATTCAACCAGTCAACGACGACCTTTCAGACTTGTAATTTTGGCATATACGTTTTTGTTACTGGGGAACCTTTCATGTTCCACCACATTAGCAGTAAATTTACCAACAACTTCATTGATCTTTGACCTTCCGAAAAATCCTTATACTCATTGAAACTGTATCATGTACTCATCCACATCTTGTAACGGCAATTGCCATACCAACTATCAGGAATTAGCAATTAGTATCTTGAAATCTTGTAGCACGTCTACGCCAACAGTTATATGTGTACATATAACGTCTACCTCCTAGACTTACATACTTCGAATGTGAAGTTTCCGGAAAACAGCCCAAACTACGAAACTAGTTCTCCGAATTTTGGAAAAATGTTGATGAAGCAGCAAAAACTGTAAATGACCTTAACAGTCAAAAGTTTGATGATAAAGAATAGTATGGTGGTAAAGCAGAGAAAAAGAGAAGGTTTGGAATTGAAAAACGGATTGAGCAGACCATGAAGGAGGCTGTGGACAAATCACAAAGACTAAATCTACCTTCAAAGAATCCAAATGATTCAGAGTCTGCTGAAATCATTAGCGAATACCTTGCTCCTTACTCTAAAACTTTTGCGGACAATATTCTTCATCATCATCTTATCTTAAATATTCTAAGATATCATCGTATCTCCCATTATAAATATCCTCCATATTTCTGAAGATATTTTTCGAAACCATTCTTATCTGAAATCATTACCTCTTCGCGCTATCTGTGTTACATCATAAAAGAAACTATTTTAGTTTCTAAAATCTGAAAAATTAAAAAAAAATGGATGTTTTGAAGTAATGTTGGGAACTGAAGCATGAGTTAGTATAATATAATGACACTTGATCAACGTGATTATATTACAGTAAGTCATGCTGAGTTTCTAATGGAACGTGATAAAGTTTCACAGATCACAGCCTCATCATAAACCATGTTACATAACTCTTTCATTCTATATAATCTCTAAATATATCAAGAAAATATATTTCTTGATGATTCGGTCTTTTCCGGATATTCTGGTAATTTGACAAGTCAGATTGTGCCATTACCGTTTCTTTCTTAGAACATTAATTATGTTTATTCTGAAATTCATACCTACGAATTCTGGACCATTATTCGCTTGACTTAAGGTCGGGAAGAGAAAACGAAAGCATGAAGCTCCGAAATATAATGGAGAACATAAAGCCCGATAACAACCCCGAAATTACAAACCGTGTATATCAATGCGTATAGCAATATAAAGACACGGGAGAATGAAAAACAATATAACCCCAAGGTAATAGTAGAAGAAAATAACTTCCTCTGGTGGTAGATGAAAAAGAAGAATGACAGATATGAAAGTTAGGAATATATCAAGAATCAGAACTGGATGAAGCATTTTTCACAATCTTTTGAAAATAGGAAATGAGAAAGAAGATGTAAGAGTGATGAAAATAATGAAACGGAAGAGGTCAATTTATAGCGAAATATCAAACATAGCAATCGAGGCAAATTACGCATTTAATCAAAAGAAATCTTAATTTCCTTAAATTTCGAAGAATCAAATCTTATTTAGATTATGAAGATTTTCTATTCCTTAAATTACGAAAATCAATCGTTAATATGTCAAGAGTTAAGACGAATCTCTATTCTTCATTTCACTCTTTTACGATAACTTCTCTCATACGCTTCGAATAATCGGATTGTTGTATCCATATTATTCAACGGTGATAAAACTCTATTTATCAACACATATACGTCATGAAAACATTTTTATTGTTAGTCATGACGACCTCACTCAAATTTCGGGACGAAATTTCTTTAACGGGTAGGTACTGTGATGACCCGGAAATTTCTGATCAAATTTAAACTTAATCTTTGTATGATTAACATTTCTGATGCAATAAGCAAAGTCTGTAAAACTGAATCTAAAAATTTTTGAACTACTTTCATATATTCAAATACCTTTCGGTTGTTTTCGATGATTCGCGAACAATTATATGTAAATAGATACATATATACTATAACTTGAAAAGGTAACAATGTATTAATTATTTGATACCGTACATTAAACTTATTGGTTTAAATATCTATTTGAATATATATGATAAGTTGAAATATTTATTATTAAAATTTATTTATAAATAACTTCCAATGTGTATTTAAAAACTGATTTATGTATATTAAAAAGATATATACATATATATAATTTCAAGTTATTTAGTAAACGATAGTAACATTCGTTTGTTAATTCGATTGATATTTAGATAATTGAACTAAAACGTTTAAGATGAACAAGTAAAACACTAATTTGCTACAGTACCCAAAATGCTACAGTGTTTTCGAAAATCACTATTTGCTACAGTGAAATTGACTTGCTACATTGAATTGCTACAGTAACTGTGCTACAGTAAAACACTATTTCAGAATAAATAAATAAACATATATATGTATATGTATATACTACGAGACGATGATTTATAGAAGCAAATAACCAAAACACTTAATTGATTAAAGCTACACTTAGAGTGACATAGTTATCAATGATTAAGTTCATATTTTGACAAAGGTACGAGTCACGAAACGAAAAGTACTAGTTTTCTCAGCGTACGAAAGGGCGTTCGAAAAACCGGAACCTGGACATAATTCGAGTGATGACGTACGACTTATTGGAACAAAAATTACAAGTCAACTATGCACATAAATTTAATATAATATATAATTAATTATATAAATTATATATATTATATTTATATTTATTTATTATGTCGACAAGCTAGATTACAAAAACAATGTGAGCTGAAAAACCCACCCATGCGATCGCATGGGATTTGGCCTAGGAAGCCATGCGATCGCATGGCAGTCTGGTCCAGGCCACATCTATAAAAGCCGATGTTTTGTGCTTCTGATTTCATTCCTACTCCGTATTATATTTATTAATTATATTATTATTATTATTATTATTATTATTATTATTATTATTATTATTATTATTATTATTAATCTTAATATTATTAGTAGTATTATTATTAATTAGTATTATACATAAAATACTACGACGAGGTCATGAGCGTGTCATTTTCAAAATGGTTTTCAAGCGGGATAGAGCTAAGGAAATTATGGGTTATTGCCAAAGAGATTATGGGTAATGTTCGGGGGTATATTTATGAATCAAACCTAGTGTTTATCATCTCCGTTGCGTCTACGTACTTTCCTACAATATTGAATCTCAATATTGATACGTTGAAATCTACGGTTATTTGGTAATCCGTGTTTCGATCACATTTTGGTGAACGACTTTATATGCTGCTAAGGTGAGTTTCATAAGATCCCTTTTACTCTCTACATTTTTGGGCTGAGAATACATGCAAATGCTTTATTAACCGATATACAATATTTATATGCGTGAGTTTCATTTGCTCCCTTTTTAAATGCTTTTGCAATATATATTTTTGGGCTGAGAATACATGCACTTTATTTTAAACGTAAAGGATACAAGTACATACTAAATTCTACACAGAGTTGAAACCGAAAATCCCTTAGCTTTGGTAACTAGTAACTGTCGGTTATAAGAACTGGTGGGCGCGAGTAGTTATATATGGATCCATAGGGCTTGACATCCCCGTTTGTTCCAGGTATAGAAACCCTAGCCTGAACTATAAAACAGACGTATGCTATTTGAGTTTAGTACACGTTGGTTTGCGTGTATTGTACATGTTGGTTGCATGTATGTTAAAACAGGGGTACTTATTATAACGTTAAAGCTTAGTTACCAGGGTGCTCAATCTCGTAGAATATTTTGATAAACGTTTCTGGATGAAACAACTGAAATCTTGTGATCCACCTTTATATACAGATTATGCGAAACATACAAACTATGAACTCACCAACCTTTGTGTTAACACTTGTTAGCATGTTTATTCTCAGGTTTCCTAGAAGTCTTCCGCTGTTTGCTTATATGATAGACAAGCTATGTGCATGGAGTCTTACATGGCATATTTTTCAAGAAAACGTTGCATTCACCAAATCATCACCATGTATCTTATTTTGACTGCATTGTCAACGGAAATACTGTTGTAAACTATTATTTACAGTGATTGTCTATATGTAGAAATCATCAGATGTCGAAAACCTTTGATTTAAATATTCATATTTGGTTTGCCTTTTCAAAAGAATGCAACGTTTATAAAACGTATCATATAGAGGTCAAATACCTCGGAATAAAATCGATGAATGACGTGTTCGTCCATATGGATTTGGAGCAATCGTCACATAAGAGTAAGATCCAATGGATTAATCGTGGTTTGGTATCTTGTTTTGAAAATAGGTATCTAAGAGCAGAATGGTCGGTATAGACCACCGTTTTAGCAAGAACGAGATATGAACGAAATTTGTCAAAAGCAAAGACAATGGCAAGGAGTTCTTTTTCAGTAGTTGTGTAATTCGTTTGTGCTCCTTGTAATGTCTTACTAGCGTAATAAATAGGTTGAAATCGTTTTTCAATCCTTTGTCCTAAAACGGCTCCCATTGCAAAATCACTTGCATCGCACATGAGTTCAAATGGTAAATTCCAATTTGGAGTTATCATGATCGGCGCATTAGTGAGTTTTTCTTTAAGAATATTAAAAGATTTAATGCATTCATCTGAAAAGATGAATGGAGCATCCTTTTCTAGGAGTTTATTCATAGGAGTGGCAATTTTAGAAAAATCTTTTATGAAACGTCAGTAAAAATCGGCATGCCCTAGAAAACTCCTAACTCCTCTAACATTGGTGGGATGTGAAAGTTTAGCAATTACATCTACTTTAGCTCTATCCACTTCAATTCCTTCCTTTAAAATTTTATGACCAAGAACGATGCCTTCTTTAACTATGAAATGGCATTTCTCCTAATTAAGTACTAGATTTGATTGCTCGCATCTAATAAGCATTCGTTCAAGATTAACTAGACATGATTCAAAAGTATCACCGAAGACTGAAAAGTCATCCATGAAAACTTCCATGCATTCTTCTATCATGTCATGAAAAATCGCCATCATGCACCTTTGAAAGGTTGCAGGGGCGTTGCAAAGTCCAAATGGCATGCGTTTGTAAGCAAAAGTACCATAAGGGCACGTGAACGTGGTTTTCTCTTGATCTTCGGGTGCTATTGGAATTTGAAAGTATCCGTAAAATCCATCAAGAAAATAATAGTAACTGTTTCCAGTTAACCTTTCCAACATTTGATCAATGAAAGGTAAGGGAAAGTGATCTTTTCTGGTGGCGTCATTTAATTTTCTATAATCAATACAGACACGCCATCCTGTTACAGTCCTAGTAGGAATAAGCTCATTTTTTCATTTGTGATGACAGTCATGCCACCCTTCTTAGGTACACATTGAACTGGGCTTACCCATGGACTATCAGAGATTGGATAAATTAATTCTGCATCAAGCAATTTAATATTTTCTTTCTTAACAACATCTTGCATATTAGGATTTAGTCTTCATTAGCGTTGCACATACGTTTTATGACCTTCTTTCATAAGGATTATATGTGTGCAATACGAAGGACTTATGCCTTTAATGTCATGAATCTTCCATGCAATAGCTGGTTTATGAGCTTTTAGCACAGAAATGAGTTGAGATTTTTCATTTTCAGTAAGAGAAGACGATATTATTACAGGTAATTCAGATTCACCATGTAAATAAGCATATTCCAAATGGTTTGGAAGTGGCTTTAACTCTAATGTCGGTGGTTCTTCTATCGATGATTTATATCGATATATGTCTTCTTCTTTTAGCATTTAAATTTCTTCTGTTGTTGGTTCATATCCATTAGCCATAAGTGCGGCTAACATTTCAGCTTCATCAATTGGTTCAGTTCCTTCTCCTAAAGAACATTCTCCTGTTCCTTGTAATTCTGGAAATTCTTCTAACAATTCTGCATGTGAATCTATAGTTTGAATATAATAACATGTATCATCTACAGATTGCGGTTGTTGCATGGCTCTATCCACAGAAAAGGTAACACTCTCGTCCTCTATACTTAGGGTCAGTTTCTTACCGAACACGTCTATTATTGCTTTAGTCGTGTTTAAGAATGGTCTTCCTAATAATAGAGGAACTCGAGAATCTTCTTCCATGTCCAAAATAACAAAATCTACTGGAAATACTAAAGTATCAACTTTAACTAGCATGTTTTCCATTATCCCTCTAGAATATTTTACTGATCGATCGGCTAGTTGTATGCTTATTCGTGTTGGTTTCAATTCTCCACGGTCTAGTTTAGCGTATAATGAATACGGCATTAGATTTATACTAGCACCTAAATCTGCCAATGCTTCTATTGAACTAAGACTACCCAGAAAATATGAAATTGTGAAACTTCCTGGATCTGATAATTTTTCTGGTAGTTTATTCAGTAGCACTGCAGAACAATTAGCATTCATTGTAACAGCCGAGAGTTCTTCCATTTTCTTTCTATTTGTGATTAGATCTTTCAAGAATTTGGCATATCTTGGCATTCCTGAAATCACATCAATGAAAGGAAGATTTACATTTATTTATTTAAACATATCCAAGAATTTGGATTGCTCGGCTTCAAGTCTTTCTTTTCTCATTTTACTTGGGTAAGGAAGTGGTGGTTGATATGCTTTAACATAAGGTTTAGCCTTAACTGTGTTATCTTCATTAACCTTTTCAACTATCGGTTCTGTTTCCTTATCTTGCTCAGATTGTGGTTCTTGTGTAGTAGGAGTAGAGTCATCAGAAATTACAGGTATTTCAGGTGGTTTAAGTGTAATACCACTTCTCGTGGTAATGGCTTTAGCTGTTTCATTCCGAGGGTTAGCATTTGTATCACTAGGTAGACTTCCCGGTTTTCTTTCACCTATCAACCTTGCTAGGTTGCTTACTTCTTGTTCTAGATTTTGAATAGAAGCTTGTTGATTTCTAAATGCTTGAGCATTTTATTCATTGGTTTGTTTCTGAGATGTGAAAAACTGCGTTTGAGATTCAACTAGCTTCGACAACATATCTTCTAAATTTGGCTTTTTAACATCGGTGTGTGGTGGTTTATTTTGAAAAATAGGTCTTTGCTGATTGTAAGTATTATTGGATACTTGTTGATTACTAGGACCTTGTTGGTTGTTGTATGGAATATTTCGATTATAATTCTGATTTTGATTGTAGATTGGTCTTGGTGGTTGATAATTATTCTGATAATTATTTCCAGGCCTTTGGTTCATGTATGAAACATTATCTCTTTGTTCCATTGTTTGTTCAATACTGAGACAATCTTTTGTCAAATGTGGTCCTCCACACTGCTCACAACTAATTCGTATTGAGTGAATATCTTTAGTCATCTTTTCCATTCGTCTCTCGACAGCATCTATCTTTGCAGAAATGGAATCAAAGTCATGGCTAGAATCGGCTCTAGCCGCTTTAGATGATCTAACGATATCTTTTTCTTGGTGCCACTCATGTGAGTGGGAAGCAGTGTTATCAATAATTTTGTAAGCTTCAGTTCCGGTTTTCTTCATAATAGAACCGCCAGCTGCTATATCGATGTCTTTTCGCGTAGTGATATCGCATCCTTGGTAGAATATTTGTACTATTTGATAAGTGTCTAAACCATGTTGCGGACATCCTCTCAATAACTTTCCAAATCTTGTCCATGCTTCATATAGAGTTTCATTTGGCTTTTGCGTGAACGTAACAATTTCTCTTTGAAGTCTCACGGCTTTAGATGCCGGAAAGAATTGTTTAAGAAATTGTTCAACTAAAACATCTCATGTATCAATCGCCCCTTCAGGTAACGATTCTAACCAATCTTTGGATTCTACCTTTAAAGTCCAGGGAAATAACATGAGATATATCTGTTCATCCTCCACTTCTCGGATTTTGAATAGAGTACAGATCCTATTAAAGGTTCGAAGATGTTCGTTTGGATCTTCCTTCGGCGTACCACTAAATTGGCATTGATTAGTTACCATGTGTAGGATTTGTCCTTTGATTTCATAATCTGGCGCATTAATGTCTGGTTGAGTAATGGCATGACCTTGGCCAGTTCGTTTAGCTCTCATTCGGTCTTCCATACTTAGAGGTTCCAGATTTTCCATGATTGAATTTGTTGAATCTGAATCGCTAGAAGATTCTGACTTAATGGTTTCTTTCTCGACAATTTCTGGATGAGTGATTTGTGGTTTAGGAGGAATGATTAGTGGTTCAGGATCTCTGAATTGTCCCTGAATATCCTCCGGGATCTCAATTGTGAAGTCGGCTTCAAAAAATGGATTATCGAAAATTTGAATTGGAGTACTTGGTCGACTGGATGACGATTCTAAAGAAAAATCAACGGTGACAATATTGGCTAGATGTCTTGATCGAGTTACAGGTGGTGAATGTATGAAAGGTGGTGAACGTTTTGCTCGGTGCATTCACTGAATATCCTATTAGTTATAAAAGATAAAAATTATATAAGCTATCAAATTAATAGACTTTTCTGATTTTGCCCACGTTTCGAATAGCCAATAGATGCAGCAGGTAGCCAGGACCCTTTAAATTAGAAGCCCACAACTCGCCACTAACAAATCCAACTATTATGTGACGACCCGGAAATTTCCGACCAAATTTAAACTTTAATCTTTATATTATTCAGACACGATAAGCAAAGTTTGTTAAGTTAAATCTCAAGAATTTTAAACTGTGTTCATACATTCATTATAACCTCGGCCAAATTCCGACGATTCACGAACCGTTATATATAAATAGATATGTATATGTATATATATATTATAACTTGAGAATATTAATAAAGTATTAAACGTATAATACTTTACACGAACGTATTTGTTTCAATATGATTTTCGACAAAAAAAATATATATTAAATGATTGAATTATCAGAAACATTGAATTATGATTACAAGTCTCTGTTGAGAGGTCCACTATGATTTGAGAAAATCTATTCCTCTTAACGATATTCAGAATAATTTGTAAAGCTATTTATAAATAAAAACAAAAAGTGTCATTTACGAAAGTTAGACAAAAGTTAGTGGAGAATTGGTTTCCATAATATTCTATTAATCTATTTTCAAACGTACAAAGACGTTTTCAGTTTAAAAAGAACTTTATTATTAAAATGTATATAACTTTTATAAATATCTAGAATCACTTTTGACAACTCATTACTTAACCAGTATAATAAATATAACGATATTTATATTTTATTTCATTAAATATATATAACGATTTAAATTAATATTATATATATTTATATGCGTATTATACATACATAGTTTTTTATACTTTTACTATACTTTAACTTTACCTTTACTTTACTTTTACTTTACTTTAACTTTAATAATTCATACTTTAATAATTTACTTTAATAATTCACTTTAATAATTCATACTTTAATAATTCACTTTAATAATTCATACTTTAATAATTCACTTTTATAATTCAAAAATCTATTAAAAATAGAATTCAATAGGTTTCATTATTTTATAGAAACTTGAAAATATATTTCTCTAAACTCTCTCAATTGATATATATATATATATATATATATATATATATATATATATATATATTTGCTCTGTATTATTTCAAGATATTATTAGTATACATAAAATATTATGACGGAGTGCTGTCCGAGTGATTTCAAAATAGTTTTATTGAATGAGTCGAAGCTAAGGAAATAATTGGTTATAGCTATGGAGGTGATGGGTATGGTTCATGGGTATGCTCGTGAGGTCAATCTAGTGTTTATCATCTCCGTTGCGTCTACGTACTTTCCTGCAATATTGAATCTCAATATTGATACGTTCGTGAATCCGAGGCCAACCTTGCACTTATTAAATGACGTTATATGTATTTTTACTACGAAATACAGTATTGTGAGTTTCATTTGCTCCCTTTTATATATATTTTTGGGACTTAGAATACATGCGCTGTTTTTATAAATGTTTTACGAAATAGGCACAAGTACTAAAACTAATTCTACGTGGGTTTAAACCAGAAATATACCCTTAGCTTGGTAACATTAAACTACTTGTCTATGTACGGTAGGCGCGAATCCTAAAGATAGATCTATTGGGCCTGACAAACCCCATCCTGACTATGGGATGCTTTAGTACTTCGAGGTTATTTTAAACACACCTGATTTGGTGTACTTCAGAGGGTAAAACATGAACGTTAAGGCTTGTTACCGGGTGCCTACAACTTATAGAATACTTTTATACACTTGCGAGTGTACATATATTTATAAACGAAAATCTTGTGGTCTATTAATATATTGAAATGATTGTTCTGATAAACCTGTGAACTCACCAACCTTTTGGTTGACACTTTAAAGCATGTTTATTCTCAGGTATTAAAGAAATCTTCCGCTGTGCATTAGCTCATTTTAAGGATATTACTTGGAGTCATTCATGGCATATTTTGAAAGACGTTGCATTCGAGTCATTGAGTTCATCAAGATTATTATTAAGCCAATTATAGTTGGATGTATTATGAAATGGTGTGCATGCTGTCAACTTTCGTTGTAAAGAAAGTTTGTCTTTTAAAAACGAATGCAATGTTTGTAAAATGTATCATATAGAGGTCAAATACCTCGCGATGTAATCAACTATTGTGAATTGTTTATAATGTATATGAACGGGTCCTTTCAGTTGGTATCAGAGCGGTGGTCTTAGAGAACCAGGTCTGCATTAGTGTGTCTAACTGATAGTCGTTAGGATGCATTAGTGAGTCTGGACTTCGACCGTGTCTGCATTTCAAAAGTTTTGCTCATCATTCTTGTCTTAAATTACCTGCTTATCATTCTTAGTCTAGACACATCTTATTGCATTGATTGCATGAATAGTGTATAGACAAAATTCATATCTTAGCGTATCTGCTAATTCATATCTTAGCGTATCTGTTACTGTAAACTTTGCCTGACATATTCCGTAAATTCCTCCGTAATCTACGAAACCTTTTGCTCTATATAATTAGAATACCACCCGATAGCCGGAAAATCATTTCATATCAAAAAAATTCTTTATTTAATCGTACGAAATGGAATTCGTCATTAGTTCAAGTCCCTCGGATTCCGAAATGGAATCCCACTCAAGTTCCGAAAGCAGTGTGACCGGAATGGATCAACCAATTAGTCATCATCTATTCTGGATGAATTGGGGACGGGTTCGTAGCCTCCTTAATCATTGGAGACAAGAAGAAGGTGATCCCTTCCATCCACCACATTGCCCTCTTGGCGAAGAACCTGAAGCACTTACCGGCGAACCTATCCGAAACACCATTTTCTCTCTTATTTCTAGAGTATCTCGTCACGATTACATACTACACCAAATTCTAGATTTTATTTATCCGCTCATCCGAACCGACAATCACCCCGGTGTAATAGATGAAGTCAACGAGCTTCGCGCTCGGGTAGTGGCTTTGGAGAATATGGTGCAAAGGTTATAAACACCAGCAGCAGCACCAGCAGCATAAACAGTACCACCATCAGCAACACCAACAGTACCATCACCACCACCAACAACAACATCCACATCCCACACCGCAACATCACAATATGTATCTCAAACATCAACGTCATACGCCCTGTAAATATCCAGGAATATCAACAACAACAAACGATGAAGTATTAATTCATAAACTTCATTGAAGAGATATCTCTGCGGCAGTTATGTAATCTCCAAAATCTTAGAGATTATTTAATTCTGACCGTAAATCGGATGAGTGAACGGAGATGGTAGAGTAGAAACTTTGATCGAAAATGGTGTACGATTTACAAGCTAGAATTGTTTTACCAACAGCATCAACATGACCGTAGCATCATCAACACAGTCAGTGCCGTCAGTATCGTCAGAATCAACAGCACCTGTAACATCACAAACTCTGTCAGTTCAAGAATCATTGTGGACATCATTACGAATCAACAACAAATATATTGTATCAACGAGTTATGAAGTATTAACTCATTTCCAATCGAAAGATTTATATGTATATTTTATATGTATAAATTTTTAAACCATAATAAATCTTCCCGTACTAAGCTATTATGTGTGAATCTTAACTACTCAGTTAATTCATATTACAAATATGCAATGATGTACGTCCTTCGTCCGCAACTTAACCATCGTTAATTACAATCTCTGTCTCAATTCAATCAAAAATCCAATTTATAATAAATCAAGTGTATTATTCGAATATATGTTTGATTTTACGCTTTCATCATCGATGTACTCGAAACTTTTCAAATAACATCATTCGTACCTTGCGAAGTTCACAAGAATTTCACGAAAACCAACAAATAACAAAGTAATGATTCATAATTTCAATATTATTAAAGAAATACTTATGCAATTTATAAAGTTTTAGGGATTACTCAATTCTAGTTCCAACCATAAAACAATTGAGTTTAATTTAATATTAACTCATTAAATCTATATTACATCTAAAGAAAATATACACATATATTTTCATAAAGACTGTAATAAACTTCTTTTGTACAAAATATTAATTGTGAAAATTTTTTTAACGGGTAGGTAATACCCGAGAGATATATAAATTCACAATTAATATATTACATTTTTTGAAACTGATTCAGCAATCATCAACTATACTCCCTACTTTCACAACAATATCCATTCTTTCATATAAATCAAAACAATCATACTCATTCAAATTCAATTACATATTCTCATTTTGAAATCGCATAATTCAATTCAAAATATAACCAGTATCATCACTCTTAGATTCCTATATCTTTCAAAGCTATACTTTGACTTCAAAACTGTATTAGAACATCATATGTATTAACGATTACAATATGTGCTCAAACCCTTCGAAATTCCTGAAGACACTTCAACTAAGGAACAATCGAGATGATGATCCAACCACATGTTACCCACAGTTATACACCTGAAAAACTCTCAAAACCCAAGTCATAGTTCGACACGTATCCGTGTTAGACCCTTTGGCATTTACTAGCTAAAATAACTTTTCAATTCCGTTTCAAAATAGACAGTTTTGTCACAGCTCTAGCAAGTCATCTTCGACTTCTCAATCAAAACAGTCTTATTATAACCTCGATAGATACGTTGCCCTTTCGCCAACGTTACCGGGGAATCGTTTATATTCACCACATTAGCAATAAACTTACCAACAACTTCATTGATCTTTGACTTTCCAAAAAAAAAATCATTATAATTATCGAAACCCTATCATATACTCATTCGTACCTTATAACAAGAATTGCCATACCAATTATTGAGAATCAGCAATCAGTATTTTGAAACCTCGCAGCATGTCTACATTAACAATTACATATACACACAACGTCTACCTCCAAGACTTACATTCTTTGAATGAGAAATTTCTGAAAAACACCCTAAACTGCGAACCAGTTCTCGAAATTTTGAAAAATGCTGATGAAGTAGCAAAAACTGTAAACGACCTTAACAGTAAAAAGTTGGATGATAAAGGATAGTATATTGGCAAAGCTCAGAAAAAGAGAAGCTTTGGAACTGGAAAACAGATTGAGCAAAGTATGAATTAGGCTGTGGACAAATCACAAAGGCTGAACCTGCCTTCAAAGAATCCAAATGATTCAGTACTTCCTGAAGTCATTAACGAATACCTTGCTCCTGACTCTAAACCCTTGTGGACAATATCCTTCATCATCCTCTGATATTAGACATTCTAAGATATCATCGTATCTTTCATTATAAATATCATGCATACTTCTGAAGATATTTTTATAATTATTCTTATCTGAAATCATTTACCTCTTCGCGCTATCTGTATTATATCATAAAAGAAACTATTTTAGTTTCTAAATTCTGAAACATTCGAGTTTAAAATAGGAATATTCTTGAAGAAGTGTTGGGAGCTGAAGCATGAGTTAGTATAATATAATGACACTTGATCAACGTGATTATATTACAGTAATTCATGCTGAGTTTCTAAATGAAACATGATGATTCACAGATCATAACGTCATCATGTGCTATGTTACACGACTCTTGTATTCTCTTTTATCTCTAAATATCAAGAAAATATTTCTTGATGATTCGGCCTTTTCCGAGGTATTCTGGTAATTTGACAAGTCAAGATCGTGTCATTACAATTTCCTTCCTAGAACATTAACAATGTTCATTCCGAAATTTATATCTGCGAATTCTGGACCATTACAAGCGGTGCTTAATCGCAAGAAGAAGAAACGGAAGGACAAAGCTCCGAACTAGAAATGGGAGTATAAATCATAGCAAATAGAAGAGAGCATTAACTGTGGATGACAATGATTATAAAAGAAGCAAGGACTTTGAAATATAAGGGAAGATATAAAATCCAACAACAACCCAGAAATCACAAACCGTATATATCAATGCATATAGCAGTATAAAGACACGGGAGAACTAAAAACACTATAAAACCAAGAGTATAGTAGAAGTAAATAGATTCTTCCGGAGGCAGATGAAAAAGAAGAGCGACAGATATGAAAGTGAGGAGTATATCAAGAATCAGCACTGGATGAAGCATATTGACAAATACTTTAAAATATGAGTTGAGAAGGTGTGAGTTGTAAGAAAACAAATGAGGTGGATTTATAGTGAAATATCCGACATAGAAATCAAAATGGAATATCGCATTAATTCGAAGAGGATCATAATTTCCTTAATCGCCGAATAATCAAATCCAATATAGATTACAAAGATTTTCTTTTCGGAGATCAATCGTGATGACGTCAAAAGATACGACGAATCACTATTATCTTATTTCATTCATTTACGATAACTTCACTCATACGCTTCGAGTAATCGAATTATTTTATCCATTCTTCTTGAACATGATAAAACTCTATAATCGTTATAATAACATTCTCATTGTTAGTCATGACGACCTCTATCAAATTTCGGGGACGAAATTTCTTTAACGGGTAGGTACTGTGACGACCCGGAAATTTCCGACCAAATTTAAACTTTAATCTTTATATTATTCAGACACGATAAGCAAAGTTTGTTAAGTTAAATCTCAAGAATTTTAAACTGTGTTCATACATTCATTATAACCTCGGCCAAATTCCGACGATTCACGAACCGTTATATATAAATAGATATGTATATGTATATATATATTATAACTTGAGAATATTAATAAAGTATTAAACGTATAATACTTTAAACGAACGTATTTGTTTCAATATGATTTTCGACGAAAAAAAATATATTAAATGATTGAATTATCAGAAATATTGAATTATGATTACAAGTCTCTGTTGAGAGGTCCACTATGATTTGAGAAAATCTATTCCTCTTAACGATATTCAGAATAATTTGTAAAGCTATTTATAAATAAAAACAAAAAGTGTCATTTACGAAAGTTAGACAAAAGTTAGTGGAGAATTGGTTTCCATAATATTCTATTAATCTATTTTCAAACGTACAAAGACGTTTTCAGTTTAAAAAGAACTTTATTATTAAAACGTATATAACTTTTATAAATATCTAGAATCACTTTTGACAACTCATTACTTAACCAGTATAATAAATATAACGATATTTATATTTTATTTCATTAAATACATATAACGATTTAAATTAATATTATATATATTTATATGCGTATTATACATACATAGTTTTTTATACTTTTACTATACTTTAACTTTACCTTTACTTTACTTTTACTTTACTTTAACTTTAATAATTCATACTTTAATAATTCACTTTAATAATTCATACTTTAATAATTCACTTTAATAATTCATACTTTAATAATTCACTTTAATAATTCATACTTTAATAATTCACTTTAATAATTCACTTTTATAATTCAAAAATCTATTATAAATAGAATTTAATAGGTTTCATTATTTCATAGAACCTTGAAAATATATTTCTCTAAACTCTCTCAATTGATATATATATATATATATTCTCTGTATTATTTCAAGATATTATTAGTATACATAAAATATTACGACGGAGTGCTGTCCGAGTGATTTCAAAATAGTTTTATTGAATGAGTCGAAGCTAAGGAAATTATTGGTTATAGCTATGGAGGTGATGGGTATGGTTCATGGGTATGCTCGTGAGGTCAATCTAGTGTTTATCATCTCCGTTGCGTCTACGTACTTTCCTGCAATATTGAATCTCAATATTGATACGTTCGTGAATCCGAGGCCAACCTTGCACTTATTAAATGACGTTATATGTATTTTTACTACGAAATACAGTATTGTGAGTTTCATTTGCTCCCTTTTATATATATTTTTGGGACTGAGAATACATGCGTTGTTTTTATAAATGTTTTACGAAATAGGCACAAGTACTAAAACTAATTCTACGTGGATTTAAACCAGAAATATACCCTTAGCTTGGTAACATTAAACTACTTGTCTATGTACGGTAGGCGCGAATCCTAAAGATAGATCTATTGGGCCTGACAAACCCCATCCTGACTATGGGATGCTTTAGTACTTCGAGGTTATTTTAAACACACCTGATCTGGTGTACTTCAGAGGGTAAAACATGAACGTTAAGGCTTGTTACCGGGTGCCTACAACTTATAGAATACTTTTATACACTTGCGAGTGTACATATATTTATAAACGGAAATCTTGTGGTCTATTAATATATTGAAATGATTGTTATGATAAACCTGTGAACTCACCAACCTTTTGGTTGACACTTTAAAGCATGTTTATTCTCAGGTATTAAAGAAATCTTCCACTGTGCATTAGCTCATTTTAAGGATATTACTTGGAGTCATTCATGGCATATTTTGAAAGATGTTGCATTCGAGTCATTGAGTTCATCAAGATTATTATTAAGCCAATTATAGTTGGATGTATTATGAAATGGTGTGCATGCCGTCAACTTTCGTTGTAAAGAAAGTTTGTCTTTTAAAAACGAATGCAATGTTTGTAAAATGTATCATATAGAGGTCAAATACCTCGCGATGTAATCAACTATTGTGAATCGTTTATAATGTATATGAACGGGTCCTTTCATATTACTACGAACCAGAAAATTTTGGATGTCTATCAATTTAACCACTTAAAATAATTTTTCGTTTTGAAATTTTAGAGAAGAAATAGAAAATTATATGTCCTAAAAACTAGAGCGTCGAGAAATAAGAAAGAAAAAGAGCACGTCGAAAAACGTCGAAAAATAAAAGGTCGAAAAAAAAATAATAAAATGCAGCGTCGAAACTTAAAAGCCTAAAAACTAAATATTAAAAATTGCGTCTAAAGGTATTAAAGCTTAAAAGAAATTCTATATCCAAAACCGCAATACCTTAATAGGCACTAAAATCTATTAAAACTAAAGCGATAAGCGACGTCGTAAAATTTTAAAGCACCTAAATCTTAATCTAAAGAAAAAGCACTTAAGGGATTTTACGGCAAAGCTTAGTGTCTACAAACTTACAACTAAAAGTTGCGACTAAAGTCTAAAAATCTAAAGGTAATAAAACTTAAATTAAAAACACTTTTTAATTTTATAGACAAAATCTTAAAAATATATTTAATTTTTTTTTAAATTTTTTTTTTTAAATTTGGAATTGCATGTTCAGAACCGAAATTGCGTGTGTAAAATCCGAAATTGCATGTTCAGAACCGAAATTGCGTGTGTAAAAACCGAAATTGCGTGTTCAAAACAGGAATTGCATGTGTAAAATCTGAAATTGCATGTTTAAAATCTGAAATTGCATGTGTAAAATCCGAAATTGCATGTTCAAAACTGAAATTGCGTGTGTAAAAACCAAAATTGCGTGTTGAAAATATGAAATTGCGTGTGTAAAATCCGAAATTGCATGTTCAAAACTGAAATTGCGTGTGTAAAAACCGAAATTGCTTGTTGAAAATCTGAAATTGCGTGTGTAAATTCTGAAATTGCCTGTTGAAATTCGAAATTGCATGTGTAAATTCTGAAATTGCAAGTTCAAACTGGTTTGGCCCAAATACTAGAATTTTTTTTATTTTTTTTATTTTTAAAATTTTTTTTACGATTTTAATATTTTAAAAAAAAATTTCTTTTTTTTACGAAATTAATATTTTTTTATTATTATTTTATTTTATTTTTTTACGTTGTAATTTAAAAAAATTTTAATAATTTTTTTTAAAAAGTTTTTTTTATTATTTTTTTTTAAAAAAATGAGATTTTTTTTTTAATTATTATTTTTTTTTTAAATAACCACGAGTCTCCGACAGCGGCGCCAAAAATACTTGATGTTTAAGCGAAGGGGTACAAAATACTATTAATTTTTACTAGGAAATACTATTAAATTCGATACAATTTTACACAAGTTATTTATTTATTTATAGAATGGATATACCTAAACCTTGCTACAACACTTATAGGCAGTGTACCTAATCGTACAGTAGTGTAGTTTTTAGTAAGTTCGGTTCGTTCCACAGGGAGCTAGCCAAGTTTAACGCTATATTTTTAAAAAACTATATTTGTATATAAATATACATATATATAAGTAGTATTATTATTATAAAATGGGGTTTTTATCGTTTAATGACCGGTTTGTCGATTTTAAAATTTTTGTCGCAGTTAAAACCTAATGTAAAAATATTAAAAATAAATATAACTTAATTTAAAGCGTAAAGTAAATACCGATAAATGAAATTGCGATAAATAAAATGACAATAAATAAAATTGCGATAATTAAAAAGTATGATAATTAAAAGTGCAATTAAATAAAATGACAGTAAATAAAAGTGCGATGAAATATGAAATAAAGGAATTATGCTTATTTAAACTTCCGTAATCATGATGTTTGACGTGTTGATTTTAGTTTATTACCATGGGTTAATTGTCCTTTGTCCTGGATTATTCAATATGTCCATCTGGTTTTTGTCCATAACAGTCCATCAGTCATAAATATAAAGTGCGAGTGTCCTCGTCAAATTATCCTTATATCTGAAGTCAAATATTCTAACTAATTGGGGAATTAAACTATAATTACACCAATTTTCCTTGTATGTAATTCACCCCTGTTTTAATAAGTCCATTAACTATTAATCCATTCCCGTGTCCTGTTAAATGAACGATTATTAATACTTATAAATATCCCGCCCATCGTGTCCGATCGAGTGTATGTGGTTATTTATAGGTACGTCCAATTGTAATTTTTATATTAAATTAACGAACTATAATTCAATTAAACAAATATAAAGATCATTAATAGCCCATAGTCTAATTTCCACAAATGTTGTTCTTTTGTCCAAACCCCAATTATGGTATAAAGTCCAATTACTCAATCTTAATATTTAGCCCAACATCATGATTATTTCGGCTTAAATAAGCATAATAATAACTTAGCTACGAGACATTAATTTAAAAAGGTTGAACATAACTTACAATGATTAATAATAGCGTAGCTTTACACAGACAGAATTTCGACTTACACACTTACAACATTCGCTAACATACCCTTATTATTATTAATCTTAAATTAAAATTAAAATTAAAATATTATATATATATATATATATATATATATATATATATATATATATATATATATATATATATATATATATATATATATATATATCAGAGAGATAGAGAGGATAGATGATGTGTTCAAGGTGTCTACTGATGTCCTCTATTTGTAGTACAAGAAGTTGATACTATTACACCATCGAATATTAGCTGGAAGGAATTTGTTGACTAAATTATTGATCGATGGCTGCTATGTATCATTCTTTGATTTATATTATATTTATTATATTATTATTATTATATTATTATTATTTTTATGAATTATATATATATTATATTATATTCTTGTGCATAGTTGACTTGTAATTTTTGCTCCGTTGTGTCGCGCGTTGAAAGTTGGTTCATGTCTCGGTTTCGAATTTTCGAACGCCTTTTCGTATAATTTAATATCTTGTACTTTGCGTTTTGCGGCTTGTACTTTTGTAATTTTGAGACGTTTCTCATCAATAAATTGAACCACTTGAATTGTACTTTGTACTTTGTACTTTTTAGCTTTTTGGTCATTTGCGTCTTCAAATCGTCGAATCTGTCTTTTGTCTTCACCTTTTATTATTTAAACGAATATCACTTGTAAATAGAACAATTGCAACTAAAAGCTTGTCTTTCTTGAGGGATAATGCTATGAAATATATGTTCGTTTTTAGCATTATCAGCATCTATTATATTTGATACTGGTGCCGATAGAAGTTACATGTGTAGAGACTTTTACGCTAAATTGAATTGTTCATCATTACCTCTAGATGCTAAGTACATGATTGAGTTAGCTAATGGTAAACTAATTAAAGCCGATAAAATTTGCCGTGATTGTAAAAAAAAGTTAGCCGGAGAAACATTTAAAATTGATTTGATACCCGTAGAATTAGGAAGTTTTGATGTAATAGTCGGCATGGACTGGATGTCCAAAATAGGAGCTGAGGTTGTGTGTGCTAAGAAGGCAATTCGCATTCCTCGTAAGGATAAAACGGCAGTAATGATATATGGAGAGAAGGGTAACTCAAAGCTAAAACTCATTAGCTGCTTGAAAGTCTAAAACTGCTTGAAGAAAGGGTGCTATGCTATCCTAGCACATGTTAATAAAGTCGAAACAAAGGAAAAAGAGAAGAGCATCAACGACGTGCATGTGGCAAGAGATTTTCCTGAAGTCTTTCCAGAAGAGTTGCTGGGATTACCTCCATTTAGATCTGTAGAATTTCAAATAGATCTAGTACCAGGAGCTGCAACAGTGGCTCGTGCTCCATACAGACTTGCACCGTCTGAGATGAAAGAGTTACAAAGCCAGTTACAAGAATTACTGGACCGTGGATTCATTCGACCGAGTACTTCACCGTGGGGAGCTCCAATTTTATTCGTCAAGAAGAAAGATGGATCCTTCCGAATGTGTATAGATTATCACGAATTAAACAAGTTAACTATCAAGAATCGGTACCCATTACCGAGAATTGATGACTTGTTTGATCAGCTGCAAGGATCATGTGTTTACTCCAAAATCGATCTAAGATTGGGATATCATCAGTTGCGTATCAAAGAAGAAGATATTCTGAAAACCGCATTTCAAACATGCTACGGTCATTATGAATTTTTAGTCATGCCGTTCGGGCTAACAAACGCACCAGCTGTATTCATGGACCTCATGAATCGGGTGTGCAGTCCGTATTTGGATAAGTTTGTTATCGTCTTTATTGATGATATTCTTATTTATTCCAAAAATGAACAAGAACACGAGCAACATTTAAGGTTGGTGCTGCAACTGTTGAAGAAAGAACAGTTATACGTAAAGTTTTCTAAGTGCACCTTTTGGTTAAAGGAAGTACAATTCCTTGGTCACATCGTGAGCAGTCAAGGAATTCAGGTCGATCCTGCGAAGGTTGAAGCCATTGAAAAATGGGAAACCCCAAAGACTCCGACGCAAATACGCCAATTTTTGGGTCTTGCTGGCTATTACAGAAGGTTTATTCAAGATTTTTCCCAGATAGCCAAACCTTTGACAGCATTAACACATAAAGGGAAGAAGTACGAGTGGACTTCTGAGCAGGAAGCTGTATTTTAGTTATTGAAGAAGAAGTTGACTACATCGCCTATTCTATCGTTACCTGAAGGAAACGATGATTTTGTAATTTATTGTGACGCTTCGCGACAAGGTTTTGGTTGTGTCCTCATGCAACGAAAGAAGGTTATTGCATATGCATCCCGACAACTAAAGATTCATGAACAAAATTATACGACTCATGATCTAGAATTGGGAGCAGTGGTGTTTGCATTAAAGATTTGGAGACACTACTTGTACGGGGTTAAATGTACTGTGTATACCGACCATAAAAGCCTTCAACATATCTTCAACCAAAAACAACTGAACATGAGGCAATGTAGGTGGGTCGAGCTGATAAACGACTATGATTGTGAAATTCGCTATCATCCCGGGAAATAAAATGTAGTAGCAGATGCTTTAAGCAGGAAGGAAAGAGAGCGGATTCGAGTATGGGTAATGAATATGAAGATTCATACAAACCTGACTACACAAATAAAGGAGGCTCAACGAGGAGCTCTCACTGAAGAAAACTTTGGAAATGAGATGCTCAAGGGTTTAGTCAAGCAACTTGAGATACGAGAAGACGGAACCTGGTATTTTAATGGACGTATTTGGGTACTGAAGTTTAAAGGGTTAAGAAAATTGGTTTTAGATGAGGCACATAAGACGAGATACTCGATACATCCCGGAGCTGGAAAGATGTATCAAGATCTTAAGGCACACTTTTGGTGGCCAAATTTGAAAGATGATATTGCAACATACATTGGAGAATGTTTGACTTGCTCCAAAGTCAAGGCGGAACATTAGAAACCATCATTTTTGCTTCAACAACCAGAAATCCCTGAATGGAAATGGGAATGTATTACTATGGATTTTATCACGAAGCTACCAAAGACTGCATGGGGTTATGATACCATTTGGGTAATTGTCGATCGTCTCACCAAATCTGCACATTTCCTACCTATGAAGGAAATGGATAAGATGGAGAAATTGGTACGATTATACATGAAGGAAGTTGTTTCAAGACATGGAGTACCTATTTCCATTATATCTGATCGTGACAGTAGGTTTACGTCAAGGTTTTGGCAATCACTACATGAAGCTCTAGGGACTCATCTGGATGTGAGCACTGCATATCATCCTCAGGCTAATGGGTAAAGTGAAAGGACCATTCAGAATCTTGAAGACATGCTTAGAGCATGTGTGATCTATTTTGGAAACAGATGGGATAAATATTTACCATTGTCAGAATTCTCGTATAACAACAGTTATCATACGAGTATTAATGCTGCACCATTCGAAGCACTTTATGGAAGAAAGTGTAGATCCCCTATCTGTTGGAACGAAGTAGGTAACAGACAACTGACTGGTCCCGAGATCATACAGGAGACTACTGAAAAGATTGTGCAAATCAAGGAGAGATTGAAGACCGCCCAAAGTCATCAAAAGAGTTATGCTGATGTTCGAAGGAAGCTGTTAGAATTTCAAGTTGATGACATGGTTATGTTAAAGGTGTCACCTTGGAAAGGTGTGATACGCTTTGGTAAGAGGGGTAAATTGAACCCAAGATACGTAGGACCATTTAAGATCATCGAACGTATTGGACCGGTGGCTTATCAACTTAAGCTACCACAACAACTTGCTGGAGTACACAATACCTTTCACGTCTCAAACCTAAGGACATGCCTTGCAAAAGAAGACCTCACTGTTCCTCTTGAAGAAATCCAAATCGACGAGAAACTACATTTTATAGAAGAGCTTATCGAAATCATGGATCGTGAAGTCAAACGGCTCAAGCAAAGCAACATACCTATAGTTAGGGTTCATTGGAATGCTCGAAGAGGTCCTGAGTTCACTTGGGAAAGAGAGGACCAGATGACATAGAAATATCCACAGCTGTTTACAAACACCGCCCATTGAATAGGTATTACTTCAAATTTCGGGACGAAATTTCTTTAACGGGTAGGTACTGTCATGACCCGGATTTTTCCATGATTATATATTGAACAATATTAATATTTACATGATTAAATGTTTCCAACATATTAAGCAATCAAACTTTTTAAGACATGATTAATTGAAACGAATTTTATGTAAACGTGTGACCACCCAACTTGTCTGATGATTCACGAACGTTATAACTAGTAAATAACATGATAATATATATATATATATGAACTTATATATATATTTAACATGATGAAATGATAATTAAGTATCTCATTAAGTATATTAACAATGAACTATATACATAAAATGGGACTACTAACTTAAGGATTTCGAAACGATATATATACGTAACGATTATCGTTGTAATAACGTCTTAATATTTATATATCGTATTAAGATATATTAACACACTATGTTATCATGATAATATAACAATTTAACATCCCATTAGATATAATAACAATGGGATTAATTACATTTAACAAGGTCATTAACTTAAAGGTTTCGAAACAACACTTACATGTAACGACTAACGATGATTTAACGACTCGGTTAAAATGTATATAATATATATATATATATATATATATATATATATATATATATATATATATATATATATATATATATATATATATATATAGTGTATTAAGATGTATTAATACACATTTGAAGGACTTCAATACATATATCAAAACACTCTTACTTAACAAATTCAATACATATATCAAAACACTCTTACTTAACAAAAATAATCACAATTGTATTGCCATTTGTTTTCATCAAGAATTCTACTCGTATTCGCTCGGTATTTGCACTCGTATTATACCCAGCTTCTAGATGTATTTACTATTAGTATATACCAATAAAAATCTGCTCCTTAGCAGCCTTAAATGATTAAGGAACATGTGAAACCAACCATTTGTCAAGTAGCATGAATTATTTAGCAAGAAAACAAAATTAGGAATCTTTTCTTTCTTTATAAACTAAAAACGTTTTTATGCATACACACCATTTCTTCATTCCATTTTCTCATACTTACACTCTCAATTCTCTCTCAAAATACTCCTAACTTCATACTTGATCATCTCCAAGTATTTTCCCCATCATTTAGCTTCAATTACAAGCTTTAATCATCATAAAAACAACCTAGAATCAAGAAGTTGCAATATTACTTCCAATCTTTTTAATCCAATCCAACAACTCATCAAAGATCAAGAACTTCCATCTAATCTCAATAACTTTTCATTCTTAATCAAGTTAATAATTATATCCAAGCTTTGGTTTAATTCCTATAAACATAACTACCTTAAATCAAGTAGTAATCTTACTTGAACTTGTTTTCGTGTCATGATTCTGCTTCAAGAACTTCCAAGCCATTAAAGATCCTTTGAAGCTCAAGTTATTTTCTCATCATTTCCAGTGTTTACCTACTATACTTGAGGTAGTAATGATGTTCATAACATCATTTTATTCATATGTATAACTATCTTATTCGAAGATTTAAACTTGTAATCACTAGAACATAGTTTAGTTAATTCTAAACTTGTTCGCAAACAAAGTTAATCCTTCTAACATAACTTTTAAAATCAACTAAACACATGTTCTATATCTATATGATATGCTAACTTAATGATTTAAAATATGTAAACACGAAGAACACCGTAAAACTGGACATACGCCGTCGTAGTAAAACCGGGGGCTGTTTTGGGTTGGATAATTAAAAACTATGATAAACTTTGATTTAAAAGTTGTTCTTCTGAGAAAATGATATTTCTTATGAACATGAAACTATATCCAAAAATCATGGTTAAACTCAAAGTGGAAGTGTGTTTTTCAAAATGGTCATCAAGATGTCGTTTTTCGACGAAAATGACTACCTCTTTCAAATATGACTTGTAACCTGTAACTTCGACTATAAACCACTAATTTTTCAGTTTAGTTCTAAATACTACAGTTCATTATGAAACCATATTTTATTCACTTTAAACGGAGTTGTAATGAATATTTGCCGAGCAAAACAAAAACTGCTAAAATTAACGTTGTATGGACGAAATTAATATTGTAAAAACTATATTAACCATATCCTTGCTAACTTTTCCTATATATATTTGGACATGTTATCATTAGTATAACAAAATATTATAATCTTAGTTAATTCCGAGATTGTATATATATATATATATATATATATATATATATATATATATATATATATATATATATATATATATAATAATAATCTTGGTACATTCCATGACAATAAGTATACAATACGTTTTCATAAGTCCTAAGACAATAAGTATACAATACATTTTGATAAATTCTAAGACAATACGTATACAATACGTCTCTGGGTTGATGCAAAGACAATACGTATACAATACGTTGTGGGGTAATTCTAAGATTATATATATACCTATTATTGGACTGTTGGACATTTAGGACTATTTTGGACTACTAACAAAGGACTACTAACATAAAAATGTTAAAAATTAATATATAAGTATTCTATGAACTTGTTTTATTTTATTCACATGTCGTATTATTATCTGAATCATTATTATTATTATAGGTTCGTGAATCCAAGGACGACGGCCATATTTTTAATAAGCTGAAAACTTATTATTAATATACTTTTACTACTGTGAGTATATAGTCCCATTTTTAAACTCTACAAATATTTTGGGATGAGAATACATGCATTTTATGTTTTACGCCATAGACACAAGTACTTAAAATATATTCTACATTGAGTTGTACCACTTTGCATATCTTCCCTAATAGCTTGGTAACTAATATTTACATGTTGTAAGAACATGTAAGCGCGAATCCTATTGATAGATCTATCGGGTTTGACAACCCCAACTGGGCTAGTCGCTCTAGTATCATAAACGGTTGCATAGTACTTCATTTTTACTACACTTGGTACAGTGTAGGGAGATTTCATAATAAAGGGAATATGCTACATTTATGGTTAAGTATGGTTACCGAAGCGCTCAACAACTTATAGAATATCTTTATTGAAATATTTATAACTATGAAATCTTGTGGTCTATATTTATATCGATGCTAGCTTTAAACCTATATATCTCACTAACCTTTGTGTTGACTGTTTAAGCATGTTTATTCTCAGGTCCTTAAGAAAGTCTTCCGCTGTTGCATTATCTGAGCAAGCTGTGCATGGAGTCTCATGCTTTTGTTTAAATGAAGTGTTGCATTCAATAAAACCTTTGTCATGTATTATATTCGACTGTTATGTCACGTGTGTAGTATTTAGAAACCGATGTATTATGGGGATTATTTCTTAAATAATCGCCCACTTGTTTAAAACATGCATTATGTATAATAAGGGTGTGTCTTTTTATGAAACGAATGCAATATTTTCTAAAATGTATCATATATAGGTTAAATACCTCGCTATGGGACCAATGAATAACGTACCACGTTTATAGTAATATGGACGAGTTGTTTCACAGGGGTCTATCTGTAAATAAATAGAATAAGGCATTAAATTTATGCTAGCCCCCAAATCCGCCAACGCCATCACACAGTTTAAATTACCAAGTAAACAAGGAATGGTAAAAATCCCAGGATCCTCAAGCTTATCGGGAAGCTTGTTTGCAACTACTGCTGAGCATGCGGCATTCAACCTGAGTGAAGACACGTTCTCCAGCTTCTTCCTGTTAGTCAGCAAATCCTTCAAAAACCTTGCATATTTTGGCATACCTGCAATCACATCAATAAAAGACATATTTATATTAACTTTTTTAATCAAGTCCATGAATTTGGACTTTTCTGCCTCAAGCTTCTCCAATCTCTGCTTCCTCGGGAATGGGAGCGGTGGTTGATACTCTTTAACTACCGGTTTAGCAGCAACGGTTTCCGGTACCCTTATAACCTTCTCAATCACCTATTCCGGCTCCTTTTCCCCCTCCGGTTTACTAACAACAATCGGTTCACTATCCTTAGCTAACAGCACTCGCAAATCATACTCATCGGGCTTCCGCGGTGAATCATATGCTAAACCACTTCAGGTGGTGATAGCATTAACGTGCCCATTCTTTGGGTTAGTATCTATTTTGCTCGGTAACTCCCCCGGTTTCCCCTCATTACTCTGATTAGCAAGCTAACCAATTTGTTTCTCTAAATTCTGAATAGCCGCTTGTTGATTTTGAAACATTTGATCATTCTTCTCATTGTTTTGAGTAACAGTAGTAACAAGCTGAGCTTGAGACATCACAAGCTTTTCGATCATAGCTTCAAGGTTAGACTTTTTCTCTTTGGCTTGGGGCTTCTGAAAATATCTGGGAGCTTGCTGTTGATAACCTCCACTAGATCCTGGCTGGAACCTCGAACCTTGATTACCTTGAGGGTTATAGGGATTGTTGAAATTCCTATTAAACTGCGCACGTCCCTGAAACTGATTGTTTTTCTGTTGACTAATATAAGCGATCTCTTCTTTCTGGTTCATAGTCAAACCTGCATCAGAATCTTTTCCTAAATGTAATCCCCCGCAAAACTCACAACCAACCTTAATACCATGCATGTCCTTTTCCAACTTCTCCAAGTGTCTACCAAATTTGTCTAACTTAGCATTAATAGACCCATAATCATCATACGCACCAGTGGTTTCGGTTCTCTTAACTGACGCTGAACGGGTTAACTCACGATCTTGATGCCATTCGTGAGTGTAGGCATTTTGCTTTTCAATTATCTCTAATGCCTCTTCTTCGGTCTTATCCATTAAAGTTCCACCTGTTGCTTAATCAATGCTCTGACGAGTTGGTATGTCACACCCCTTATAGAAAATCTGGACTCTTTGTAAATCATTCAACCCGTGTTGAGGACACGAGCGTAACATATTAGCATAACGGTCCCAAGCATCAAATAATGTCTCACTGCTCTTTTGCCTGAATTGTGAAATTTCTGCTTGAAGTCTAGCAGCTCGAGACGCAGGGAAAAACTTTGATAAAAACTTATCCACCAAAACTTCCCAAGATGTAATCGTTCCCTCTGGTTGCTTATCTAACCATCGCTTAGCTTCTCCCTTAAGAGTCCAGGGAAAAAGCCTTGTCTTGATTGAAGTATCGGCAACCTGATTCAGCTTGAACAAGTTGCAAACATCATTGAAAACACGAAGATGCTCGTAGCATTCTCACTATCCTTGCCATGAAATTGGCAATCAGTAGCTATCAAACTTAGAATTGGTCCTGTGATTTGAAAAGTCTGAGTGATGTTTGGTTGAGTAATCGAATTGCCTTAGCCAGCTCGGGTGGCCTTCAACTTTTCTGCCATAGTCTGAGGACAATTTGGTTGTGCAGCCATCTCTTCAGTCTCGAAAATATCTAAGGAAACGTAAGATTCTTCTTCTTCTCTGATTTCAGGTGGTGTATCAGGCACCACAGTCTCAGAACTACTACCCAAATTAATTATATTAGCACTCGAAGAAGAAGATGAATCCACTGTAGACTGTTGCTCTTGACTTAACGCTCTGAATAACTCTCTTTCGGGTTCGTCAAACGGTTGAAGAATCGGAGAATTAGAAGAACGCGTATGTGGCATGCATTACCTGTTATCTGCGAAATCACAACTAACAACTGATTAAACGTACCGATTCAACTGAGAATAAACGAAAAAATAATATTAAACTCGCGAAATAAGAATTTTTTTTATACAGATAGGGTGTGCGGCGCGCAACCCCATATGTGCGCGGCGCGCACATAGTCTGGCAGCCCGCTGTCCAAAAGTTCCAATTTTCGATTAAAGATCTCCCACTTCCCGACATATTTAGACGAAATGCTTTTCACAACATGTTATAATATGTAAAACTAACCCATTTCAATCGTAAAACAAGTTTTACAAAACGGGGCCCACATCGGCCGTTTTACGAGTTTCGTTCCAAACATACAAGTTCGACCATAAGAGTTTAAATTCCAAACGACACTATGAGCATGGTGTTTGGGGGTTAAACTACCCAAATCTCGGTCAAACTCCAAAAGCTATAACATCCAAAAGCGTCCCCTACAAACAAAGCGGGATCTCTAATCCATACGAATGCCCTTACACTTACCTCCGCCGGAGCCTATAAAAAGATAAACAACGAGAGGGTAAGCAAAGTTTAGTGAATGCAATAATTATACATATACATATATAACTTACTTACTTGCATCACTCACCCCAATTCCGCATTCATACTAGCAATATAATTAGCATACCCACATAATGTATAACGCTAAGTCCCCGATAACGCAAGCTAGTATAACAATAGCATATAACACAAACAATATAATATGCTACGCCACAATACACAAACATTGATGTTCACAACATCCAAGTATTCAAATTCCAAGGCTAGCCCAACGAATGGTATCGTCAACATCGAACTTATTTTCCCATCCGTCCTAGTTAATGTGGTATCGTCAACATCGAACTTAAACTCACATATGAGGTATCGTCAACATCGAACTTAAACCCTCATCCAATGTCACTACAATAGTGGTATGGCTTCATCAACATCGAACTTTAAATCCATACTTGAGGTATCGTCAACATCGAACTTTAACCCTCCTCTAAATGATCAAACAATATACTCTAGGATATGGTATCATCAACATCGAACTTTAACCCATACCCCACAAATAAATAAATCATATACATACATATATAATTATTCCACTCACCTTAACGATTTGGTGATGATTTTATACTTCCGAATGCTTCAAAGCCGAGTACCTAATACAATAAGTACTCAATCAACACACACACTGGTTGGACTAATCACCAACAACGTACTCATGTGCATTTAATGAATTAAATGCACTAAATGCCCCATTTACATCAAAACCGACCATTTAAGCTCAATTCCATCATAAGTCACTAAAAGCTAGTGATTAAGGTCCAACCACACTAACTAATACACATTTAGGGTATTTCACACCCTTCTTTCCCCACTAGGTCAATCGTTACTCTTTTGACCATTTTAAAGCCAACACACCCATTTCGGGTCATCCACTAACCCACATAATACCCATTCATTTTATTAACTAGGTGTGCTAGTAATTAACTAACTAATTATGACTCATAAACTCATTTATCATTTCAAAACCCTAGGTTAGCAATTCTTGAGTCCTCATGACTCGATCTTACCCAAGAACACCCAAAATCACCAAATATGGGTTTTATGTTCTTCATTTACCCAAACCCTAACTCATACATAAATTAAAATAAGGAAATCCAAGTTAGAACATACCACTACAACCAAAACGTAGCTAGAGAGGAGATGAACAACTTTATAACTCGAGCTAAGACCCAAAACTAGCTCCTTCTTCCTTTGCTTGAGCTTTCTCACACAAGAATCTCACTCTCTCTCTAAAATTGAAGTGGATAGGATAAGGTTGGTGATAATGGAGTTATGACACTCTACAAACTGATCTGGTGGCCTTTAACTTGTCCCCAAGTGAATTTACCAAAAAGCCCTTCCAAAATATCTCATTAAAATAAAACAGATTCCGGCTACAGTAAACAGTGCGCCACGCGCACCCTTAGGTGTGCGCTGAGCGCACAATGCTCAGCTCAGTCTCTGACCTCTGTTTGTTTACACAATGTCACCCACACTTCATGTACTCTATTTACACCTCTGTACAATAAATATTAGGGACTTACAACTCTCCCCCACTTGAATCGGAGCGCGTCCTCGCGATCCAAGCCGCATGACAAGAGAGAAGATAAACCAATACAAACTCTTCGGGCTCCCTTGTAAACTCGGAACCTTTACTATGATGCCGTTGAACTTTATAAGTTCTCACCACTTTATTCCTCAACCTTTTCACCTTTTCATCGAGTATAGCAATTGGCTCCTCAACATACTCTAACTTGTTGTTTAGCTCAATTTTGTCTAATGGCATCCATGAAGAATCATCTGCAAGACACTTACGGAGATGGGAAACATGAAATGTATTATGGATCCCCGCAAGCTCTTTGGGTAATTCCAAACGATACACAACTTCACCAACACGAGCTAAAATCTTAAATGGCCCAATAAACCGAGGAGCTAACTTTCCCCATTTTCGGAACCGAATAATACCCTTCCATGGCGAAACCTTAAGCATCACCATGTCGCCTTCTTGGAACTCAATCAATCGCCTATGTTTTTCGGCATACGACTTTTGTCTATCTTGAGCCGCTTTCAAATGAGTCTGAATCGTCTCAATCTTGCTATTCATCTCTAAAACCAAATCGGTACTCTCGATTTCTCTTTGACTCACTTCGCCCCAACAAATCGGAGTTCGACACCTCCGCCCATAAAGCATCTCATAAGGTGGCATCCTGATACTAGTATGATAACTATTATTGTACGAGAATTCCACCAAGGGAAAATGCTCATCCTAACTACCACCGAAATCAATAATACACGCCCGTAACATATCCTCTAATGTTTGATTCGTACATTCGGTTTGACCATCCGTTTGAGGATGGTACGCCGTGCTCATTCTCAATTGTGTACCCATATCTTCATGAAACTTATTCCAAAACCGAAATGTGAAACGAGTATCTCGATCCGAAATAATAGATATAGGAACCTCGTGTCTCGATATCACCTCCTTGATAAATATTTTAGCCAAAGTCTCCGATGATATCGGTTTCCGAATGGGAAGAAACAAAGCACTTTTCGTCAAACGATCAACTATCACCCAAATCGTATCAAATTGGGTTCTCGCCGTCTTTGGTAACTTTGTAATGAAATCCATGGTAATGTGCTCCCATTTCCATTTCAGAATTTCTAACGGTTGCAACTTACCATACGGATTTTGGTGCTCGGCTTTAACTTGCAAACACGTGCCACATTGTTCAACATACTTTACAACATCACGTTTCAATTCCGGCCACCAATACTCTTTCTTCAAATCAAGATACATTTTCGTCACGCCCGGGTGAATGGAATACCTTGACTTATGTGCTTCATCAAGTAGCACTCGTCGATGATCACCCATTTTAGGCACCCACACTCTTCCTTGAAAAGATAACAAACCATGCGGACCTAAGGTAATAAACTCCATTTGTCCCACGATTCGTTCCTCATGCTTATTGTAAACAAAAGCTTCGATTTGAGTCTCGCCAAGCTTTACAAGAAAATTGTTAGTAATAATCATGCGTAACGATCGTACTCATATCGCCGAATGTTGACTCTTTCAACTTAACGCATCCACGACCACATTCACTTTTCCCGGATGATAAAGTATTTCACAATCATAGTCTTTCACCACATCCATCCATCTACGTTAACGATAATTCAAATCTCATTGATCAAAAAGATGTTTTAAGCTCTTGTGATCCGAATAAATCGTACACTTGACACCATACAAGTAATGGCGCCAAATTTTCAACGCATGAACAACCGCCGCCAAATCAAGATCATGAGTCGGATATCTCGTTTCGTGTTCCTTTAATTGTCGAGAGGCATACGCGATGACTTTACCTCGTTGCATTAGAACACAACCGATCCCATTTAAAGAAGCATCACAATAAACCGTCATGTCTTCTACACCTTCCGGCAACACTAAAACTGGAGCTTGGCATAACTTCTCTTTTAACAATTGGAAAGCAATTTCTTGCTCGTTTTCCCAATTAAATCTCGCGTTCTTTCTCGTTAACTTTGTCAAAGGAGAAGTAATTTTAGAAAAGTCTTGGATAAACAGACGATAATAACCGGCCAATCCGAGAAAACTTCAGATTTTCGTAGGCGTAGTCGGTCGTCCCCAACTCTTTACCGTCTCAATCTTCCCCGGATCTACTTGAATACCATCTTTGTTCACAATATGGCCAAGGAATTGAACTTCCCTTAGCCAAAATTCACATTTGGAGAATTTTGCATACAACTTCTCCTTCCGCAACGTCTTCAACACACCACGCAAATGATGTTCATGTTCCTTCATACTCTTCGAATAGACAAGTATGTCGTCAATGAACACAATTACCGACTTGTCCAACATAGGTTGGCACACTCAGTTCATAAGATCCATGAATGCCGCCGGTGTATTCGTAAGACCAAAAGGCATAACTACAAACTCAAAATGCCCGTAAAGCGTTGGAAAAGCCGTTTTCTCAATATCTTCCTCACGGACCCGCATTTGGTGATAGCCGAACCGTAGGTCAATCTTAGAGAAATACGTTGCATCTAGAAGTTGGTCAAACAAATCGTCAATCCGAGGCAATGGATAACGATTCTTTATCGTCACTTTATTCAACTCCCGATAATCGATGCACATCCGCATACTACCATCCTTCTTCTTCACGAATAAAACCGGAGCGCCCCATGACGAAGCACTCGGTCGGATAAAACCCTTTTCAAGTAGTTCTTGGGTTTGATTTAACTACTCTATCATCTCCGTTGGTGCTAAATGATAAGGAGTTTTAGCAATGGGAGTAGCTCCCGAAACCAACTCAATGCGAAATTCAACTTGTCTTTCTGCCGGAACACCCGGTAATTCATCCGGAAAAACGTCTTCGAATTCACTAACCACCGGAATTTCACGAATGGATGGTGGCCATTCATGAGTATCAACTACATGAGCAAGAAAAGCCATGCCACCACTAACAAGAAAACGACGTACCCGTGCATAAGTGCATAAGGGCACAATTCTTCTCCGTCTCTCGCCATGAATAATTAACTCTCCCCCACTTGGGGTCTTCACACGAATAGATTTTTCATGGCATGCAATATCGGCTCTATGACGATCGAGCCAATCCATACCAATGACAATATCGAATTCACCCAAGGTCATCGGGATAAGATCAATTTTAAACATTTCGGAACCAAACACAATTTCGCAATCATTACAAACATCAACCCCTAGCACCGTCTTACCATTAGCTATTTCAACTTCTACCGGATGACTTAACTTAGCTAGCGGTTTATCAAGCTTAGACACAAATCTTGGAGAAACAAACGATAAGTTAGCACCACTATCAAATAGGATCCTTGCCGGATTAGAGTTAACCATGAAAGTACCTGAGACGACTTCATTGGATTGCTTGGCTTCGTCATTAGTCATCAAATAGTTTCGCCCCCGAGCCGTACCTGCCACCTTCTCTAGCCTTTTGACATGATTGGTGTTCAAATCGGGACACTTCGACTTTCGGTGTCCTTCTTTGTTGCAATTAAAACAAGTGAGCTTGTTTGTCGAAGGAGGCTTTGTACAATCTCGAGACAAATGACCACGTACCTCACAATTGTAGCAAGTAGGGATAAAGTTCCAGAATCCACCCTTCTTCACACTATTCACACTTTCAGAACCCTTTTTGCTTTTCTTGTTGGAAAAGTTCGAATGACTCGAACCTTCAAATTTTCTCTTAGAGAAAGAGAAATCGCTTTGCTTTAGGACTTCCGGTTCGAAGCCCCGGGCTAACTCAAATAATTCCTCAAAAGACTTAGCCATTCCCTAATCTTACGCTTAAACTCATCGCTTAGTGTACGATAAAAATCTAGCATCAACTTGTGATCAACGCCAACATACTCCGGACAAAAACGAGTCTTTGCCAAAAAGGTCGACTTGAGGGTAACCAAGTCCATTGAACCTTGTCACAAATTGTGCAACTCGTCCCGAATTTTATCAAGGTCGGAAGGAGTTCCGTATTCTTTGAAAAATTCATTTTTAAACTCTTCCCATGTCAAACTCATGCATTGCTCTTCACCATAAAACTTAACTTTATCGTCCCACCATAACTTGGCCTCTTCGCGTAACATGCTAGAACCATATCTCGTCTTTTTCTCGGGAGGACACTCCGCGGTACGGAAAGTTCCCTCGATGTCGGAGATCCAACATGTGCTTTTCAATGGATCCCTCAATCCATTAAACATAGGAGGTTGAGCATCCTTGAAATTTTTGTAATGGAAGTCTCACCTTCCATATCCACCATTACCATCACCCCCTTCACCCCGAGGATGAATGTTTCTAGCCTCTAATGCCTCTTTAATTGCGGCATTCATTCGCTCATTGATTAGCTCGGTTACTTGCCCATCAACTGATTCTTGAAAAACCTTTCGGATATCGTCAAGAAATTCCGCTCTTTGCTTTTTAATGATGGCCTCAACCTTGGTCATAAACTCGAGGTCCTCGCTCGTACCTCCTTCATTGGTGTCGTGTCCATTTCTCATCTTCATTCTATAAAATGGAAATAGGTTAAACGATGAACGAAAAGACATGTCACATATACATATTCACCTCACCGCCCCATCTTGCTCAACAATCGTCATACATCGCTTGCTTGACACGATTTGAACCTGTAACTGTGATGACCCAGAAATTTCTGATCAAATTTAAACTTTAATCTTTATATGTTTCCGACACGATAAGCAAAATCTGTGATGTTGAGTCTCGAAAATTTTGAAATCTATATTCATGTAATCAATTACCCTCTGACTATTCCCGACGATTCACGAACAACGGTGTGTAAACTAATATGTAAATATATATGAAGACTTTACATAAGTAATATTGTCATATAAATAGATATATATAGATATAATTAGTAAATATTAAAGATTTAATAAATTATGGATATTATATGATAAATGGTAATATAATAAATTGAATCACAAATTTAAATATAATTGTTATTTTCATCATGACTAATATTTTAGTAAGTAGTATCATTAATAATATTATTAAATAGATTATTACTAGTATATATATATATATATAGATATATATATTGTAAATATTAAATATTGAATATATGTTATTATATATCACATAAATTAAAAATATATAATTGTAATATATTAAATTAAATTTATAAGTTAAAATAAATGGTATAGTAATATTATTATTTTCTAAATTAATATCAAAGTTAGTACTATAAATATATGATACGAATATGAAACTTGATATATATAAATTGATATATTATCACTAATAATATTACTATTAATAATATAATTAGTTATTATAATATTATCATTAATTATTATCATTTTTAAATATTATCATTATTAGTATTATTTTTAGTATTATTTTTATAAATATTATTATTATCATAACTTATATATTCTTTATACATTTATATTATTATTATCATTATTATTACACTTATAATAATTATATTATAAACGCAAGTATATTAAAAAGAGAATCATAATTGGGTTCAAGTTGCAATCAACTGTTTTAATTATTGGATTCTATCTTTGAAAGTGTACCAATCGAGATTCCATCTCAACACAAGCAACCAAAATCTGTTTACCATCCCTTTCTCCTTTATTTTTTTTTTATTTTATTTTATTTTTGATACCGGATGTACATTTTGTCGATTCAATTATGATATAAAACCATTCAATTCCTATTAGTAAACGAGTCACTAGAATGTCTTCATCAACACAAAAATTATACAGTCCCTAATAACTGCTATTTGGCAATTTTAATCAAATTTTTTTTCTTTTCATATATCGACTGTCCCTGTATTGTTTCATTTCTCTCAAACCCCGAATTCGAATACAATTCCAAAAAATAATAATGCAGTTTTGATAGGATCCTTTTACTAAATCTTTCTGCAAAATCTCAAGTTCTAATGTTTTATATCGAGCACTAATTTTGAAGTCAAAGTTCAATTTTCAAAAGTCAAAATAATTGTTCATCGAGAAATTCAAACTTGTTTTGATGATTTATGTTCAATTGATGATTCAGAAAGTTTTCTTGGATGCTTTAGAACCTTTTTCATGTTATAAGTATAATCTAAAACACTCTAAAGGATCGAATTTGATTTTTAGTTCATAAAATAAAAAAAACGGGTTCTGTAACTGAAATATGTATGATCTTTATCTGTTTTAATTGGTTACAGAACCTAATATATTTTGGTTACATATCACTTAAATGTTTTAAAACAAATTTAATGATTTAATGGATACAATAACACTTTTGTCGAATTGGTTTGGGAAAGAGGAAGAAGGAGAAGAAATTGATCACAGAAACATACGAAATATAATAAATTCGATTGGGGTTAATAGCAGAAAACGGGCTCAGCCCAACTGGTTAAGGTGTTGTTCGGGTGTTCGAGAGGTCATGGGTTCGATTCCGGTCTTGAGCCATTTTTTTTAGAAAAAGCTTATAAAGGGGTATACAGTTTTTCTTTCTTTATATTTCTATCATTATTATTATTAATTATTATTATTATGAATGTTATTGTTATTACTAGTATTATTTATTATTGTTAAAATTATAAGTTGTATCATTATTATTTTTATGATTTTGATTATTATTATTATTATCAGTATAATAACTATTAATAATATTATTACTAATAAAAGTATTACATATCAAATATTATTATTATCATAATTATAGTTACAATTATATTTATTAGTGTTATTATGGTTAAGTTAATTATTAGCATTACTATAATAAGGTAATTACATATTGTTATCATTAAAATGAATATTATTATCATAACTATAATTATTATTATCATTAGCATTAATAGTAAGGTTATTAATTTTACTACTAATA
Source organism: Rutidosis leptorrhynchoides (assembly GCF_046630445.1). Lineage (NCBI taxonomy): Eukaryota > Viridiplantae > Streptophyta > Magnoliopsida > Asterales > Asteraceae > Rutidosis > Rutidosis leptorrhynchoides. The sequence goes on along the minus strand of NC_092335.1, from coordinate 678,691,272 downwards.
TTATTACAAGTATTATTATTAGAACTATCATAAGATTATTAAAATTGTTATTATCATCATGTATTAAATAATATTATCAAAATTATCGTTTTTAAACAAATAAATATTATGTACATAGAACATACTTATTGTATATACTACAATCATATTAATATTCCATATAACAACATATAAACGATATTAACATTTCTTAGATAAAAACTTACATACGACAAAATAGGTATTTTTAATATTACACTAAATGTGTGTGTGTGTGTATATATATATATATATATATATATATATATATATATATATATATATATATATATATATATATATATATATATATATATATATAAATATTAATATAAACATACTAATCACTTTAAATACATATACAAATAAATATATATAACATATGATTTAAGATATAACATAAAATGTGTTTTAAATGGAATTTAGTATACATCTTATATAACTACAATGTATATATAAATAATATATATTAACAATTGAAATTATGATATGTCAATTATATGTTTTAATAGAAATGCAATTAATATAGGTTCGTGAATCCGAGGTCAACCCTGCATTGTTCAATATAGTCATATGTATTTTTACTACAAAATACATTAGGTGAGTTTCATTTGATTCCCTTTTTACTCTTTACATTTTTGGGACTGAGAATACATGCGCTTTTATAAATGTTTGACGCAATAGACACAATTACCTTAACTGCATTCTATGATAGAATTATCTGGGATTGGGGTTGATTATTATGACACGCATTAGCCCCCTGTTTCCGTTAGAGCGTATGAGCTCCCGAGCCGGGTGGATGGTTTATTATTTACGACATTTTGGCACCGGTTGTCCTATATTTTATAAACATGTGTTCAGCCGAGGGGTGTAAAGACCGGCATAGAGGTTCTATATTTTGAAGGCACATGTATTCAGTCGTGGGGTGAAAGACCGGCACAGATGGTTACTATTATATTTTGAATCCTCACCAGGTGTTCTTCATATGAAAGATATTTTTTCGTGCAGTTGAAATGGGACTTCTGCACGTTTTATAATAAATGAAATCTTGTGGTCTATTAAAATGATGAAAATGAAATGATTACTATAAATTAATGAACTCACCAACCTTTTGGTTGACACTTGAAAGCATGTTTATTCTCAGGTTTGAAAGAAATCTTCCGCTGTGCATTAGCTCATTTTAAGGATATTACTTGGAGTTATTCATGACATATTTCAAAAGACGTTGCATTCGAGTCGTTGAAGTTCATTAGAGATTATCATTAAGTAAATGACAGATTAGGTCATTTATAGTTGGTTATTATGAAATGGTATGCATACCTGTCAACTTTCGATGAAATGAAAGTTTGTCTTTTAAAAATGAATGCAATGTTTGTAAAATGTATCATTTAGAGGTCAAGTACCTCGCAATGTAATCAACTATTATGAATCGTTTATAATCAATATGGACTTCATCCGGATGGATTAGGACGGGGCATTTCAGTTGGTATCAGAGCTGGTATAACGCCGTCCCTGTGTGGCGGGTTAGTCGTAAAGGAGGTTCTCACAGTGTTACCTGTGATGAAGCATTGGCTCTTACTCCTTGTAATCCCTTACGAGGGTTGGCAGTAGCCGAGAGGCAGGCCCTAAAATCAGTATCTGAGGTACACTCAGTGGTTACCAAGCGGTTAGCTGGGAAGGCACTGGGTGGGACGGTGGTTGTCCCCAACTGTATTTCAGTTGGTATCAGAGCGGTGGTCTTAGCAAACCAGGTCTACATTAGTGTGTCTAACTGATAAGTCGTTAGGATGCTTTAGTGAGTCTGGACTTCGACCGTGTCTGCATGTCAAAAGTTTTGATTATCGTTTCTAGTCGGAAATCATCTGCTTATCATCCTTAGGAAATTACCTGCTTATCATTCTTAGTCTAGACACATTTTACTGCATTGACTGCATGAATAGTGTACAGACAAAAATTCATATCTTAGCGTATCTATTACTGTAGACTTTGCCTGACAGCTTCCGTAGATTCCTCCGTAACTTATGGGATTTTTGTATTATATATGCATATGTAAATTATGTATTGCAGGGTACTAATCTACATCCTATAATCTATTTCTTATCGAAAATCCTTCATCTGATCGTACGAGATGAATCCCTCAACCAGTTCGAGTCCCTCAGATTTCGATAGGTATTCCGATAGTTATTCCGACAGCTATTCCGACATGAATACTCACCTAAGCTCCGAAAGCGGTGTCACCAGAATGAATCAATCAAACAGCCATCCCCAATTCATCTGATGGGTTCGTAATATACTAAATCATTGGAGACAAGAAGAAGGCGATCCCTTCCATCCACCACAATCACCTCTTGGCGATGAACCTGAAGCACTTACCGGCGAACCTGTTCGAAACACCATTTTCTCTCTCATCTCCAGAGTATCTCGTCACGATTATATACTATCCCATATTATGAATCTTATTCATCCGCTCGCTCCAGCCGCCAATCATCCCGGTGTACTAGTAGAAGTTAACGAACTTCGCGCTCGCATGACGGCTTTGGAGATTATGGTGCAAGGATTACAAACACCATCAGCAACACCAGCAGCATAACCCGTATCGCCAGTAACATCAACATCGCAAGCCTCAATACCCTAAGCACCAGCAGCATCATTGGCATCAACGGTACCACCATCCTCAATACCAACAGTATCATTACCATCACCGACAATTACATCCGCATCACACACCTCAACATCACAATCTGTACCTCGGATATCAACATCATACGCACCATAGATATCAAGAAGTACCAGCAGTAATTAACAATGAAGTATTGAACCATAACTTCATTAATATTCTACGAAGAATATATGGATCCTAATAATTAACGATGAAGTATTGATCCATAACTTCATCAATATTCTGCGAAGAATATGTGGATCCTAATAGTTTTAGAAATTAATTATTCTAGCTCAAATCGAAAATCAAATGAGTCTAATATTATATTGACTCATTAAATCCATAATTACATTTGAAGAGAATATATATGTATATATATTTTCATAAAGATTGTGATTGAAAATTCTTTCGTACAAACTGTTAATGATGAAAATATTTTAACGGGTAGGTAATACCCGAGGAATATTTAAGATTTTACATTAATAAGTTATACTGTACATTCTTCAAATCTGATTCAACAGTCATTTTCTATCCTACTTACATCCACAGATATATGAATTCGATCACCACAGAATAACCAATTCCATTCAAATTTCATATTTGTATTTTAACCTATCAGAATCCAATCAGTGGCATAATGAAGAAAACATTGGAAAAAATAAACATTGTTAGAAACAAACGAATTAACTAATTGAAATTTTATTAAGAATCCATGCTAACTGATCCTAGCCAACTATTCCTAGCTAACTGATTACATTTTATTCATCGCAATTTATTTTATCACAATTTAACTCTCGCAATTTTATTTATCGTTATTTAAATTTATGTTATTTACTTTACGCACTTTATTTATCGTCATTTAAATTTCTGTTATTTATATTACGCACTTTAAATATCGGGACACGTATACAAGGTTTTGACATATCATATCGACGCATCTATATATATTATTTGGAATAACCATAGACACTCTATATGCAGTAATGATGGAGTTCTCTATACAGGGTTGAGGTTGATTCTATAATAATATATATACTTTGAGTTGTGATCGAGTCTGAGACATGTACACGGGTCACGATACTTATTAATTAATTCAAATATTATATATTAAACTATATATGAATTGTTGAACTACAAATTGTGGACTGCTAACTGTGGACTGCAAACATTGGACAATTAAAATGAATTAAAAATATTGATTATAACATATGAAACTAAACATTTCTTCAAGTTTGCCACTTGATTTCATCTTAAACTTCTTTTTTATCTTGACGATTCCGATCTGCGTTCAAACCTTTCATGATATTTGGAAATACCTCAATCGATAGGATGAATCAACCGCACTTCATCTACGGAAGGAAAGATTTATGCATATAGTTATGCACCTGAGAAACTCACGGCAACTGAATAAAAGTTTAACACGTAGCCGCGTCAGATCCTTTGGCATTTATTAGCAAAAATAACTTTGCGATCCCTTTTTCAAAGTAGCCAATTTTGTCACAGCTCCAGAAAGTCAACTTCGACTTTTCATTCGAAGTAGTCTTACTATAATCCTGATATATACGATTACCCTTTTGATACCGGAGAATGTTTTTTTATATTCCACCATATTGCCAGCAGACGTACCAGCAACCTCGTTGCTTCTTGGCTTAAATCTTTCTGATAAATCATTATATTTATTCATTGAAACCCTTTCATATACTCATCTGCATCTTGTAACGAGAACTGCCATACCAATTATCGGGAATCAGCAATCAGTACTTTGAAAACTCACAGCATATCTACATCAACAGTTATATATATGACATTTATCTCTTAGAATTATGATCTCTCATTCTGAAATTCTGAAAAGCATTCAGTCACAAAATCAATACTCTGAATATTGAAAAAGCTGAATGAAGCAGCAGAAACCATAGACAACCGTAAATGACCTTAATCATCGAAAGTTTGATGATAAAGAATAGTATGTAGGAAAAGCTCAGAAAAGTTGCAACTGGAAAACGGATTGAGCTAACCACGAAGGAGACCAAGGACAAATACAAGGACCATACCATATATTCAAGGAATCCAGGTAATTATGGATCCGATGAAACCTTCAACGAATATCTTGCTCCGTACTCATGTTAAAATCTTGCGGAAAATCTTCCTCATCAACCATCGAACTTAGAAATTCCAAAATATCATCATAAATATCTTCGATATTTCTGAAGATATTTTCATAAATATTCTCGTCCGAAATTATTTATTTCTTCGTGCTATCTATATTACATCATAAAGGAAACTACTTTAGTTTCTAAAATTCTTTAAAATTCGAGTTTAAATTATGAATGTTTTTGAAGTAGTGTTGGGAATTGATGCACGAGTTAGTATAATATAATGACACTTGATCAACGTGATTATATTACAGTAAGTCATGCCGAGTTTCTAAATGGGACATGATGATTCACAGATTATAACGTCATCATGTGCCATGTTACACGACTCTTACATTTTATCTGATATATAAACATATCAAGAACATATTTTCTTAATAATTCTATCTTTCCCGGATATTCTGGTAATTTGACGAATCAAGATCGTGTTATTACCATTTCTTTCTTAGAACATTAACTATGTTCATTTCGAAATTCATATCTATGAATTCTGGACCGTTGCTCGCTTTAATAGAGGTCGAGAGGATAATAAAAGGGCAAAGAGATCCAAAATTTAAGAGAAAATATAAAATCCAACAACCACCCAAAAACTACAAACTGTGCATATCAATACGTATTGCCACGTAAAGGCACGAGAAAAAAAATTAATAACACTATAACCCCAAGATAATAGTAGAAGTAAATAAAATCTTCCGGTGGTAGATGAAAAAGAAGAATGATAGATATGAAGGTTAGAAGTATATCAAGGATCAAAACGGGATGTAGCATATTGACGAGTGTCTTAAAGTATGAATTGAGGAAGAAGAATAGAAGGTGTGAGTTGTGGAAAATAAAGAAACGAAGGGGGTGGATTTATAGTGAAATCCGATAAAGAAATCGAAACAGATTATTGCATTTAATCAAAGGAGATACTGATTTTCTTAATCGCCGGAAAATCAAATCCTATTACGAAGATTTTCTCCAAATCTCTTGAACTTGGAAATTAATCCTATCTACGTCAAAAGATATGACGAATCTATACATACTCATTTCACTCTTTGGTGATAGCTTCACTCGTACTCTTCACAAAAATCAAATGGTTTTATCCATATTAATCAATGATGATAAAACTCTATTTATCAACTCATATTTGTCATGAAAATATTCTTATTGTTATCCATGACGACCACGATCAAATTTCGGGACGAAATTTCTTTAACGAGTAGGTACTGTGATGACCCGAAAATTTCCGATCAAATTTAAACTTTAATCTTTATATGTTTCCGACACGATAAGCAAAATCTGTGATGTTGAGTCTCGAAAATTTTGAAATCTATATTCATGTAATCATTTACCCTCTGACTATTCCCGACGATTCACGAATAACGGTGTGTAAACTAATATGTAAATATATATGAAGACTGTACATAAGTAATATTGTCATATAAATATATATATAGATATAATTAGTAAATATTAAAGATTTAATAAATTATGGATATTATATGATAAATGGTAATATAATAAATTGAATCACAAATTTAAATACAATTGTTATTTTCATCATGACTAATATTTTAGTAAGTAGTATCATTAATAATATTATTAAATAGATTATTACTAGTATATATATATATATATATATATATATATATATGTATATATATATATATATATATATTGTAAATATTAAATATTGAATATATGTTATTATATATCACATAAATTAAAGATATATAATTGTAATATATTAAATTAAATTTATAAGTTAAAATAAATGGTATAGTAATATTATTATTTTCAAAATTAATATCAAAGTTAGTACTATAAATATAAGATACGAATATGAAACTTGATATATATAAATTGATATATTATCACTAATAATATTACTATTAATAATATAATTAGTTATTATAATATTATCATTAATTGTTATCATTTTTAAATATTATCATTATTAGTATTATTTTTAGTATTATTTTTATAAATATTATTATTATCATAACTTATATATTCTTTATACATTTATATTATTATTATCATTATTATTACACTTATAATAATTATATTATAAACGCAAGTATATTAAAAAGAGAATCATAATTGGGTTCAAGTTGCAATCAACTGTTTTAATTATTGGATTCTGTCTCTGAAAGTGTACCAATCGAGATTCCATCTCAACACAAGCAACCAAAATCTGTTTACCATCCCTTTCTCCTTTATTTGTTTTATTTTTTTATTTTATTTTTGATACCGGATGTACATTTTGTCGATTCAATTATGATATAAAACCATTCAATTCCTATTAGTAAACGAGTCACTAGAATGTCTTCATCAACACAAAAATTATACAGTCCCTAATAACTGCTATTTGGCAATTTTAATCAAATTTTTTTTCTTTTCATATATCGACTGTCCCTGTATTATTTCATTTCTCTCAAACCCCGAATTCGAATACAATTCCAAAAAATAATAACACAGTTTTGATAGGATCCTTTTACTAAATCTTTCTGCAAAATCTCAAGTTCTAATGTTTTATATCGAGCTCTAATTTTGAAGTCAAAGTTCAATTTTCAAAAGTCAAAATAATTGTTCATCGAGAAATTCAAACTTTTTTTGATGATTTATGTTTAATTGATGATTCAGAAAGTTTTCTTGGATGCTTTAGAACCTTTTTCATATTATAAGTATAATCTAAAACACTCTAAAGGATCGAATTTGATTTTTAGTTCATAAAATAAAAAAAACGGGTTCTGTAACTGAAATATGTGTAATCTTTATCTGTATTAATTGGTTACAGAACCTAATATATTTCGGTTACATATCAGTTAAATGTTTTAAAACAAATTTAATGATTTAATGGATACAATAACACTTTTGTCGAATTGGTTTGGGAAAGAGGAAGAAGGCGAAGAACTTGATCACAGAAACATACGAAATATAATAAATTCGATTGGGGTTAATAACAGAAAACGGGCTCAGCCCAACTGGTTAAGGTGTTGTTCGGGTGTTCGAGAGGTCATGGGTTCGATTCCGGTCTTGAGCCATTTTTTTTAGAAAAGGCTTATAAAGGGGTATACATTTTTTCTTTCTTTATATTTCTATCATTATTATTATTAATTATTATTATGAATGTTATTGTTATTACTAGTATTATTTATTATTGTTAAAATTATAAGTTGTATCATTATTATTTTTATGATTTTGATTATTATTATTATTATTATTATTATTATTATTATTATTATTATTATTATTATTATTATTATTATTATTATTATTATTATTATTATTATTATTATTATTATTATAACTATTAATATTATTATTACTAATAAAAGTATTACATATCAAATATTATTATTGTTATCATAATTATAGTTACATTTAACGCCATGAAACGATCGAAATTTTTTTTTTTTTTTTTTTTTTTTTAAACAAATGTCCGCCCAGACCAAGTGATATGCCGCGGCGCGGCATCCCTTGGTCGCGGCGCGACATTTCAAAGGAAATCATTCCTGCTTAACAGCCCTTCTGTATTTGAAACATTCGATATGTCGCGGCGCGACATGTTGTGTCGCGGCGCGACATTACACGGCTGCTGGTACTGATCTGCAACTTATTATCAAAACCACATTTTCACCAATATGTTAACGAGACACAAAGTCACTCGATCACTCACGACCTATTACACCAATTAACGTATCGTTTTAACCCATATCGGCTTATATGTCAAACTTGACCCATTTGGCTCGTTCCATTATCTATCACACTTCATCTAAACATACTTAAACCTTTCATTAACCTTATTACAAAATCTTTGACTACATGTTTACTCCAAATTGTTTAACGACATAACTAAAGACGTCAACACATGTAATTACCTAAAGCATGATTCAATTTTTGAGACTCACAATTCCACTTATAAAACCAATTTGGTCATACTTGAAAACTCTAAAGCAAAACAACCTTGAATTGCGAACATTTGAACACATGATCATCCGCATTCAATAACATAGGTCATAATCATAATAAAAGCAAGATTTAGAAAGTTGCTTTTACTTACTTGAGCTAACTTCTTACTTAAGTTTCGTGTGAAATCGCTACATCTTCAACACTTACTATATACCTTTAAGAACTTGGGAGATTCATTTTCTTCACTTGTCCCAATACATTCATGAAGTCCACATATGATCTTTTGCCACTTTTCAAGTACCTACATACATGACAACAACGAATATAGTAAGCTCAATGCTTAGTGAGTAACATAGAGAATTAAGAATAAGTGCCCATAAACTTGGCACACTATAAATAGCGATAATTATCCTCCGTGAACCATCTTCTTGGTAGCTAATCTCTTTTAGTAGAGTTTGTATGTCCTTGATTCACGAACACATAATACGCTTCATCACTAATACATCATAACAACACATATCTACAACATATTACATTCATAAAAAGAACTCCACAATAATCGTAAATCATCAATCACATAATACTTACCTTGCGCACCTGTGTATGTACAAGTATATCCCCACTTACCTGTCGTGACCCTCATGACCGACTTGTCCCGGTGTAGTTCCTTCTTCATTGGTCTATCATAGACTCATATCTCGTCACTCTATCCGAATTCCTTTACTACTAAAATTCTTGAAAGACTTCTTTAACATCTTGAAATTATATTAGCAAACTTAACACATCATAATATCATCTACCGCATTCATCATTAAGTACCCATTAACAACCATAACATAGACTAATAAAATTAAGTTCATCAAAATCTTTAACTTGATAAGTTACCTTAAACAAAATACTTGGTCTTCTCAATCATAATATTCATGATATAACGAAAAACACATCATAATATCGAATACATAATTAAATCGTTATTCAAACATAAATTTACCTATGTACTCACCTTGGCCTCTTTTGCACACTTGGCCTCTTTCCTTCCTTGATTAGCTCCTAATCACAATGCCAATCATATTAATAACTTGCTTGACACATAAATCCGCTCATAACGCCATTAGGCATCAAAGTGGCTACTAGCTTAATTTTAACCCAATTAAGCTTTTGACCGATTTTGACTCAAGAAAGGGACTTGAACCACTACACTTCAAGTGGTAATTCATGTCCAAATAACTCTCTAATAACATGAACACTTACAACATGCCCAAAATTCCAAACAATAATACTTTATACAAATTTTACACAATTCCACCATTTGGACAGCCCTACATTCACAGCAGATTCTGACCCATTTAAGTCTCTGTTCAGCATTTAAAGACTTGTTCATTGGAAAGGACACTCAAAGCCCTTTCCGAAAAGTGCTCACACGCCCTAAACGGAGCTACGGTTGATTTTATATGATTTTTACAAAATCAAGTTTTGTGCAGTTTTTCTTAGCTACGAATTTTATCATACTTAAACCAATTCTAAACCAATTCAACACCTAAACATCCCCAACAAAGCCAAGTTACTTTCATGTACTAATAACACTATTAGAAATAGTTTTTAACACAACTAAATCATCATACAAGGCTAATAACATCATGACATTACTAGTTCTTCTCTTAGGCATTTTAACAAACACTTGATGTACATTTTCACATATCTAGCAAAACACAACTCTTTAAAATCATCATTTTCACACAAGACTTGTTCTTGTTCAATTTTGTGCATAAACTAAATCAATTCAACCAAACAACATGAAATTAACTTTTATAAGGTATGAACTTCATAATTAAACATGGTTTAGACACAATCAAACATACATTTAACCCAATTTCAAGCATAGAGTTCATACCTTAAATTTTAGGATTTGAGAACCCTAATTGTGCACAAAGAAGAGATGGTGATGAACTAGTGGGTTGTATACTTGTTGAAAGGGGCTCTAGACTACAAATTTATGATTGCATGGAAGATTTGAGCTTCAATTTTGCTCCTCTTGCCCTTCCTTGTTCGTCACCCATCCCACACACATATACAAAAGCTGGAAATGAGCTCCAAAATCTAATTTTGGTGCTCAAAAACGTTTTTGGCACTTTTACACAACTAGTCCCTCAATATACAAAAGCTGTCAAACCCCACTTTAACTCATATTTGACCCGTTTCCCGTTAATCGGGGCAGAATTTTGAAAAACTTAAAACACGAAAGTTGTCACATATTTAATTACGGACGTCTGGGTTTTTGAATCACCTCAATCCGAGAAAATATGAGCAAGTTATGCTCGTTTTACAAAACAGCTCCAAAATAACAACTTATCGAAAAGTTAACCGTTAAGCATTTCGACTTACTATTTTTGGCCCACGACCACCAACACTTATTATTATTAAAAATAATAATATTTCAAGTCACTTCTAACCTTTCTTATACATTTATTCTTAGATCATACATATAAAACGTTAATAAAAGTTACTTATTAATTACTAGAAAAATATCTTGAAATTTGGGGTGTTACATTACAATTATAATTATTAGTGTTATTATGGTTAAGTTAATTATTAGCATTACTATAATAAGGTAATTACATATTGTTATCATTAAAATGAATATTATTATCATAACTATAATTATTATTATCATTAGCATTAATAGTAAGGTTATTAATTTTACTAATAATATTATTACAAGTATTATTATTAGAACTATCATAAGATTATTAAAATTGTTATTATCATCATGTATTAAATAATATTATCAAAATTATCGTTTTTAAACAAATAAATATTATGTACATAGAACATACTTATTGTATATACTACAATCATATTAATATTCCATATAACAACATATAAACGATATTAACATTTCTTAGATAAAAACTTACATACGACAAAATAGGTATTTTTAATATTACACTAAATGTATGTATGTATGTATATGTATATATATATATATATATATATATATATATATATATATATATATATATATATATATATATATATATATATATATATATATATATATTAATATAAACATACTAATCACTTTAAATACATATACAAATAAATATATATAACATATGATTTAAGATATAACATAAAATGTGTTTTAAATGGAATTTTAGTATACATCTTATATAACTACAATGTATATATAAATAATATATATTAACAATTGAAATTATGATATGTCAATTATATGTTTTAATAGAAATGCAATTAATATAGGTTCGTGAATCCGAGGTCAACCCTGCATTGTTCAATATAGTCATATGTATTTTTACTACAAAATACATTAGGTGAGTTTCATTTGATTCCCTTTTTACTCTTTACATTTTTGGGACTGAGAATACATGCGCTTTTATAAATGTTTAACGCAATAGACACAAGTACCTTAACTGCATTCTATGATAGAATTATCTGGGATTGAGGTTGATTATTATGACACGCATTAGCCCCCGGTTTCCGTTAGAGCGTATGAGCTCCCGAGCCGGGTGGATGGTTTATTATTTACGACATTTTGGCACCGGTTGTCCTATATTTTATAAACATGTGTTCAGCCGTGGGGTGTAAAGACCTGTACAGAGGTTCTATATTTTGAAGGCACGTGTATTCAGCCGTGGGGTGAAAGACCGGCACAGATGGTTACTATTATATTTTGAATCCTCACCAGGTGTTCTTCATATGAAATATATTTTTTCGTGCAGTTGAAATGGGACTTCTGCACGTTTTCTAATAAATGAAATCTTGTGGTCTATTAAAATGATGAAAATGAAATGATTACTATAAACTAATGAACTCACCAACCTTTTGGTTGACACTTGAAAGCATGTTTATTCTCAGGTTTGAAAGAAATCTTCCGCTGTGCATTAGCTCATTTTAAGGATATTACTTGGAGTCATTCATGACATATTTCAAAAGACGTTGCATTCGAGTCGTTGAAGTTCATTAGAGATTATCATTAAGTAAATGACAGATTAGGTCATTTATAGTTGGTTATTATGAAATGGTATGCATACCTGTCAACTTTCGATGAAATGAAAGTTTGTCTTTTAAAAACGAATGCAATGTTTGTAAAATGTATCATTTAGAGGTCAAGTACCTCGCGATGTAATCAACTATTATGAATCGTTTATAATCAATATGGACTTCGTCCGGATGGATTAGGATGGGGCGTTTCAGTAACAATGGTAGCTAATCATTGTTACGCAAGCACGTCGCATTAACTCGCTAGTACAACGTTTATTTCGCTTGATGATTGCAAAAACATAACACAAAACAATTAGCGCATAGTTAGTTCACCTAAATCTAGGCACTAACCAATCCCCGGTCTGATCCGTCTCCTACAAGTCCCGCATAACGCGCATACACAATAAAGTCTAAGTCTAGGCACCTATTTCAAGTCGCCTAAATCCTTTAGACCATGCTCTGATACCACTTGTAACGACCCAACCCAATAACCAAACAAACTCGCGAAATAAGAATTTTTTTTTTATACAAATGGGGTGCGCGGCGTGCAACCCCATATGTGCGCGGCGTGCACATAGTCTGGCAGCCCGCTGTCCAAAAGTTCCAATTTTCGATTAAAGATCTCCCACTTCCCGACATATTTAGACGAAACGCTTTTCACTTCATGTTATAATATGTAAAACTAACTCATTTCAATCATAAAACAAGTTTTACAAAATGGGGCCCACATCGGCCGTTTTATGAGTTTCGTTCAAAACATACAAGTTCGACCATAAGAGTTTAAATTCCAAACGACACTATGAGCATGGTGTTTGGGGGTTAAACTACCCAAATCTCGGTCAAACTCCAAAAGCTATAACATCCAAAAGCGTCCCCTACAAACAAAGCGGGATCTCTAATCCATACGAATGCCCTTACCCTTGTCTCCGCCGGAGCCTATAAAAAGATAAATAACGAGAGGGTAAGCAAAGTTTAGTGAATGCAATAATTATACATATACATATATAACTTACTTACTTGCATCACTCACCCCAATTCCGCATACATACTAGCAATATAATTAGAATACCCACATAATGTATAACGCTAAGTCCCCGATAACGCAAGCTAGTATAACAATAGCATATAACACAAACAATATAATATGCTACGCCACAATACACAAACATTGATGTTCACAACATCCAAGTATTCAAATTCCAAGGCTAGCCCAACGAATGGTATCGTCAACATCGAACTTATTTTCCCATCCGTCCTAGTTAATGTGGTATCGTCAACATCGAACTTAAACCCACATATGAGGTATCGTCAACATCGAACTTAAACCCTCATCCAATGTCACTACAATAGTGGTATGGCTTCGTCAACATCGAACTTTAAATCCATACTTGAGGTATCGTCAACATCGAACTTTAACCCTCCTCTAAACGATCAAACAATATACTCTAGGATATGGTATCGTCAACATCGAACTTTAACCCATACCCCACAAATAAATAAATCATATGCATACATATATAATTATTCCACTCACCTTAACGATTTGGTGACGATTTTATACTTCTGAATGCTTCAAAGCCGAGTACCTAATACAATAAGTACTCAATCAACACACACACTGGTTGGACTAATCACTAACAACTTACTCATGTGCATTTAATGAATTAAATGCATTAAATGCCCCATTTACATCAAAACCGACCATTTAAGGTCAAGACCATCATAAGTCACTAAAAGCTAGTGATTAAGGTCCAACCACACTAACTGATACACATTTAGGGTATTTCACACCCTTCTTTCCCCACTAGGTCAATCGTTACTCTTTTGACCATTTTAAAGCCAACACACTCATTTCGGGTCATCCACTAACCCACATAATACCCATTCATTTTATTAACTAAGTGTGCTAGTAATTAACTAACCAATTATGACTCATAAACTCATTTATCATTTCAAAACCCTAGGTTAGCAATTCTTGAGTCCTCATGACTCGATCTTACCCAAGAACACCCAAAATCACCAAATATGGGTTTTATGTTCTTCATTTACCCAAACCCTAACTCATACATAAATAAAAGTAAGGAAATCCAAGTTAGAACATACCACTACAACCAAAACATAGCTAGAGAGGAGATGAACAACTTTATAACTTGAGCTAAGACCCAAAACTAGCTCCTTCTTTCTTTGCTTGAGCTTTCTCACACAAGAATCTCACTCTCTCTCTAAAATTGAAGTGGATAGGATAAGGTTGGTGATAATGGAGTTATGACACTCCACAAACTGATCTGGTGGCCTTTAACTCGTCCAAGTGAATTTACCAAAAAGCCCTTCCAAAATATCTCATTAAAAGAAACAGATTCCGGCTACAGTAAACAGTGCGCCACGCGCACCCTTAG
Source organism: Rutidosis leptorrhynchoides (assembly GCF_046630445.1). NCBI lineage: Eukaryota > Viridiplantae > Streptophyta > Magnoliopsida > Asterales > Asteraceae > Rutidosis > Rutidosis leptorrhynchoides. Next base: position 678,676,147 of record NC_092335.1, on the reverse strand, counting down.
GTGTACGCTGAGCGCACAATGCTCATTACTGTTATTTGTGTAACATATAAGTAGATTGAATCACCCATAAATGTTGATAGATAGTAAGAATGAACATTTTTGAAAAAACATATTAAATATATAGTTTCCCGTTCACACGTGTATATCTATTTGTGTAACATGTGAACATTTCTTATAATTAACAATTTAACATGTAATTTGTGGTAATGAACATATATTTGTTAATGATATGAGCATTAATTAACATATGCATGTATTTTGTTGCATTTAAATGCATAAAAACTATAGAATTAAAAAGTTCTTGCGGTTCTCGCTCTTTTTGTGGTTTTCGTTTGAACATGCCCATATATATATATATATATATATATATATATATATATATATATATATATATATATATATATATATATATATATATATATATAACCTACTATATATAATGGTGAATGTCATTCTTTGATAATGATAAAGTTATGTTCTATAAGGGGTTAATTTTTTTTTTTTTTAAACGACGATATTAAGGTCACATACATGGTCATTAGCCATCCACTCGATCATATTCAAGAAGTTACAGGTCACAATCACTTCCTATACCCGTTAGGATGAAACCTCAAGATATTTCATTCAAGAAAAATCTTCGAGCTAGATATGAGTCGAACCCACCGGCCATTTGCAAAAAAACCCTCGGAGAACTCCAAACTAACGACAAAGCAAAATGCATCATATAGTTTTAATGAGAAATTATTAACGTTCATATTCAAACAATATGCTTAAAGTTTTTAATTCTCATAAAATAAGGTAGTTTAACTTCCATCATTTCACAGAAACGCCAATAAATATAACTACTTGTATATAGTCAGTATAAATGTTTATTATGATGTATAATATATGGTGGGAGTAAATGTAATTAGTAAGTGAAGTGAAAAGATGATAATATCCCGTAAACAGTAAAAGCTCATAATTTTATTATATAGATATAACTAGGGAAGAGGACACAAATTACAACGGATTTATAATCCATTCATCCCATCGCAAGTTACATTTGCTTTTACTTCGAAACCAAATGAAAAAATCCTAATGAAATAAAACAAAATATATTTCTTCATCCTTGGAGATCCAAAGTGCTATTACGAAAGAGCCAAATATGCCAAACCAACGATGCAACTATAATTTGCAACCTTGTCTATAAATCAGACGATCCTTGAACGGATCACACCTAGAAAGCCACAATTGTCTCGCATCAACCATTGGAATGTCCATATCAATCCAAACACGCACTTTCCGCCATAACTCCAATGCAACCGAGCACCCAAAAAAGATATGCTCGAGTGACTCAATGTAATGATTACATATAACGCAACCAATATGCTCGATTTCCATGACCAGCTTGAAAAAATTAAGTCGTGTCGGTAATCTATCCCATGCTAACCGCCATAAAAAATGCTAACTTTTCTTGTTTACCCTTTACTACTGTTTTCTTTTTCTTTTCTTTTTTTATTTTTCTTTTCTCTGCTACTTGATGCAGAATCAGGCACTCTTAATTACAATATTTTAAAAATCTTTCTAGATACTTCTAGTTCTAGTTATATGTAAAAGAACGTAATAATTATGTCCTCTTTTGTTAAAAAATTGAATTTGACTTTAAAATGAGTTCATAGCATGATTTTAAATAATGTTATAACATAATTGTTTCTATTCATATCAACTATTGATCCATTAATTGATTTGAACTAGTTTTCGAACTCTCGCTTCGCGTCGGGGGTTCGGTTTTCAATGTATTTTATTGTGCTTAGTTTGTAAAATTATTTCGTGGCTAATGATCATGTCGTTGAAGCGCAACTCGAGTCGAACTAAAAGGTATAACCCGTCAAAAATTTAAATGTTATTTTAAGTTAACAATATATGTGCATCTACGCGTTTCGCTATGGAATTGTTGACTTTTATAAATTTAACACAATTAAGTCGTTATCTTATATTAACACTTCGTATGATTTAAGTATAGAAGATTTACTGATATATATTCAAAAAATCGCTAAATAATTAAAAAATAATGATAAGACCCATATATGTTTGTTGTTAATAGATGAAAATAGTTACGGAGCCTGCGAGTGAAAAATCAACGTGTATGAAAAGTACCCCAAATATTTAGTGTTTTTTAAAAGTGTCCGTTTTGCGTATAGTTAGTGACATTGTGTTCATAAAATTATTTCGAGTTTAACGATGGAGTCGGAAAAATTTAACTCGTTGCGAACGAGAAAATATGACCCGTTGAATATTTAAGTGGAGTTTATTTAAGATTTGTTATGAAAATGTTGATTTACACTTTACCCCCTATTTTGGGGGTCTATTTTAATTTTTGAGCAAATTGTGGGGAGTGCGTGGTGAAATGGAATTTAGTTAAAAAGAAAAAAAGAGTGAAAAGTCAAAAATATCCTCGAAACTATTCATAATTTTTGTCTGATAAATAATATTGTAATGTAATGTAATATATCAAAAAACCAGAACAACAATATCATTGGCCACTGAAAAATGTTTTTGGACGTTTCAATAATGATTATATGTAAAGTTAGTTGTGGGAAATAAGAGGTTCCAAATTCATGATATATACACCAATTATACGAAAAAGAAGAACATAAATTATTCCCAACCTTTGGTCTCTACATGTACACGTATCTCTTTGCACATTCTTAATATAACATTATCCTTAAACTTGCTTGTAATCCACCTCACAAAACACATATAAAAAGCCCTCAATCCCACCACTATATTCCATCCATCCATAATTGAGTTGATTAACTACAAAAACAAAAGCTCAAAAGTCTATCCAATTTCTAAAGATCAAAAACTGTTTAGCCAAATTTTCTTGAAACAAATTATGGGTGATCAAGGCTTCCAACAAACACTTGGTGATTTACTAGAAATCAAAGCCAAATTCTTGAACAATTCATCACGAAATCTTTTATGGAAGAAAGTTATGGAAGCTCAAGCCAAAAGAACATGGTTAGGAAGTTGGAAACAAAAGATGAATACTGTTCGAAGCGCAAAACACCAATCGAGCTCAACAATATTGCGAAATTCCACAAGAAATAATACACTCAAGACGATGAAAAGGCGAAGGGCAAGACGGGCAGGCCAAGAAGGTTCTAGAAGGTCTACAACGACGGTGATAGAAAGGAAAGTTCGAACTTTGAAGAAACTTATTCCAAACGCGGATTCAACCATAGGTTTGGATGGGTTGTTTAGAGAGACTGCTGAATACATATTCAATTTACAAATGAGAGTGAGAATCATGCAAGGTGTGGTTGATGCATTGTCAAATTCTGAATAACTTTGATGTGTTCATTCTATAGACTCATATAAGTTCATTATGAAGATGATATATATGGCAATATATGTTCATATGATAATCTATAGTTAATTAAAGGTTCATTTTATTTTCGTGATATTAGTTATTTTATTTATTATTTATTGGTTTGAAGCATATATAACTAATGGCAAATGATTCATGATTTATTTTTATCTTCTATTAGTGTTTTTTTTTTTTTTTTTTTTTTTTTTCTTTCTAGATTGTAAGTTCCATTTTCTTAATGATCATTTTTCTTTTCAATGTATTAAATAACAAGTCTACTCAGCGTTTCGGTTGAAGTTTGAACCAAACGCTCTTCCAAGAACGTTATAATGTCCGTTTTTTTGTATTGGTTTAAATTTATATATGTGAATCCATTTTGGTCTTGGTACTTATTCACTGGAAAAAAAGTAATCCTGAACATTGAACATTGGTACATGTCAGTTATTATAAATTTTAAATAAACAACATAAAACTACCATTTCATTAAAATTAAAAAAAAATACAATAATTAAAAACTAAAAATTACGACAATTAAAATAAAATACTAGAAAACTAAATAATCAAACTACTCCTCGTCGTCCAAGTTTTCCAATTGCTTCGCATATTTTTTCTTAATTTTTTCTCGAGCCCGCATTAACATATCGTATTCATCGGGAGGCAAAAAAAAAAAAAAGATGAGAATGAGAGAATAATATGTAAAAAAAAGTGAGAAAAATGTATAAAAAAGATGAGAATGAGAGAATAATATGTAATTTGTGTGTGTAAAATGAAGTAGTGGGTTGTGTTTAAATAGAGTAAAAAAAGAAAAAGAAAATTAAAAAAATAAGGAAAATGGCATATAGCCGTTGGCTTTTTTAATTTAATTTAAATTTTTTTTTTTTTGCAACGTTCCCTTTTGTCGTCCTCAAATATGCTCAAACTGGACGAAATCGAAGCAGATGGAGCTGGGCGGGGTGCTGGGCGGAAGCTGGGCGGCCTCCGTGCCAACGGCGCCCAGCCTGGACGGCTGTGGGCGGAGGAGCTGGGCGGACCGTTGGGACCTCCCTAACAACGAAAGCTAATTATAGATAGAGTCACATATACGACTTTGTTCCTTTAATTATAAATCAACAACGATAATGGTCTTTAGTTTAAATGGTATTATTTTCATTTAAAATTTGTTCATCATAATTTGTTATCAACCACGAAACTGAAAAATCAAAACAAACCACTTAATTTAATCGTTAAGTGATCCACTTTTTAAACATAACCGATTGATTAAGATTCTTATTTAACTAGAAATTCAGTTATCAGTGTGAATTAGAGCATAACCTCCTCCAATCACCCTATTTTTTTATACCACCACAACCAAAACTAGTTAGGAAGATCAACCTTTAATTTAATCATAGCTTGCATTTTCCTAGAATCATAGTAGCTGTTTTCATGGTAGTGGCTCGTTTTTAATAAAAGTTAAATTATTTGAACAAACTCACTAGAACAAATAGTTTAGCAATAGTGCAAAGTTAGTAAACGTTCCTTTCTTTTCATTTGCATCACATTTATTTGGACGTCCACATCCCAAACAAGCTAATTCAAGTCACTTCATAATTAAGTAGTGCATTAAAAAATTTACATTATAATGAATAAACTTAGGGCATGCTTGGTATAATTAGAGGAATGGAAATGGAAATGGTAGGAATATAATGGGAATATAATGGATATTATAAGGGTTAAATATATAATAAATAAAATGTATTGAAAATTAAAAATATAATAAAAAAGAAAATACACATACGTAATTGTGTGATGAGGAGTGGGGAGAAAAACATGGAAGTTTGTTTTTAAGCATAATACGTAGAGATTTTTTTTATTCCCCTCAATTTGATGGGGAATGCTCCATTGCCCACTACTAAGGAATGCTCATTCCCTTTGTACTTAACCAAGCATATTATTCATTCCCTTTCTCATTCTTTGTCACCTAAAACCCCAACTAAGCATGCCCTTAATCTCAAATGGTTATCCATAATCATTGACATTTTCACTAATCACTTTAAGATGTAAAGGTTAATAATGTTTTAACTTGATAGCTTCGCTTTTAACAATGGCTTATTCACATGCCAATGAGCAAACCAACGGCATGTGAATACATAACAATAGCTTATTCACACGCCAATTGTTGGTGATTTTAGTGTCATCTAACATTCATTTTAGTTAATTGGAATTTACTTGAGTGCAAGAGTTAGCTAGTTATACTTTACAACGGGTTCGGAGAGTGTGAAGTACACGCCCGTAAAAGTTAGCCTGCTAACTGTCGCGTCATTGCGGGGGTCAAGGGGGATGCGCCCCCTTGAGGGGTGCAAGGGGCAGCGCCCCGAAACCTCAACCGAAAATACGCTATACGTTATGTGGAATAGGTGTATTCCAGCCAAGAGTTATACCTTTTGGTACAACAGATTTTCCCGCCCGAAATGAAAGGTCATGTCCTTTCAAATTGTAACTGTCGAATGTACAGTTTTCATATCCGTTTTTGAAATTTCTCTGCATTCATACAACAAATAGAAACATTCACAGATTCTCTAAAATAATTGATTAGTGATTTCATTGCCAAAAACACTAATTACATTCTTATCTTATCTCTATAAAGTATTTTGACCAAATGATTGCCTTAGTTTCACCAATGAGCAAACCAATGGCATGTGAATACATTGGCGCCGATGGCATCAACAAGCCAATGACAACAACAAGCGAACAGCAAGCCAATGTTCACACATCAACGAATGCATAACATTTTCTTTGACGTGTGATTTGAAATGTCCCGTTCTTATTGATTAAAAACGTTCCATATTAATTGATTTCGTTGCGAGGTTTTGACCTCTATATGAGACGTTTTTCAAAGACTGCATTCATTTTTAAAACAAACCATAACCTTTATTTCATAAATAAAGGTTTAAAAAGCTTTACGTAGATTATCAAATAATGATAATCTAAAATATTCTGTTTACACACGACCATTACATAATGGTTTACAATACAAATATGTTACATCGAAATCAGTTTCTTGAATGCAGTTTTTACACAATATCATACAAACATGGACTCCAAATCTTGTCCTTATTTTAGTATGCAATAGCGGAAGCTCTTAGTATTCACCTGAGAATAAACATGCTTTAAACGTCAACAAAAATGTTGGTGAGTTATAGGTTTAACCTATATATATCAAATCGTAACAATAGACCACAAGATTTCATATTTCAATACACATCCCATACATAGAGATAAAAATCATTCATATGGTGAACACCTGGTAACCGACATTAACAAGATGCATATATAAGAATATCCCCATCATTCCGGGACACCCTTCGGATATGATATAAATTTCGAAGTACTAAAGTATCCGGTACTTTGGATGGGGCTTGTTGGGCCCAATAGATCTATCTTTAGGATTCGCGTCAATTAGGGTGTCTGTTCCCTAATTCTTAGATTACCAGACTTAATAAAAAGGGGCATATTCGATTTCGATAATTCAACCATAGAATGTAGTTTCACGAACTTGTGTCTATTTTGTAAATCATTTATAAAACCTGCATGTATTCTCATCCCAAAAATATTAGATTTTAAAAGTGGGACTATAACTCACTTTCACAGATTTTTACTTCGTCGGGAAGTAAGACTTGGCCACTGGTTGATTCACGAACCTTAAGTTCCTTGGATAAACCTACTGGAAAAGAGAAAAATGGATCTAGCTTCAACGGATCCTTGGATGGCTCGAAGTTCTTGTATTAGAATGATAACCTACTGTAAGAAACAAAGATTTCTTGAGGTTGGATGATCACCTTACAAGATTGGAAGTGAGCTAGCAAACTTGAAAGTATTCTTGATTTTATGTAACTAGAACTTGTAGAATTTATGAAGAACACTTAGAACTTGAAGAAAGAACCTGAGAGAGATCAATTAGATGAAAAAAATTGAAGAATGAAAGTGTTTGTAGGTGTTTTTGGTCGTTGGTGTATGGATTAGATATAAATGATATGTAATTTTGTTTTCATGTAAATAAGTCATGAATGATTACTCATATTTTTGTAATTTTATGAGATATTTCATGCTAGTTGCCAAATGATGGTTCTCACATGTGTTAGGTGACTCACATGGGCTGCTAAGAGCTGATCATTGGAGTGTATATACCAATAGTACATACATCTAAAAGCTGTGTATTGTACGAGTACGAATACGGGTGCATACGAGTAGAATTGTTGATGAAACTGAACGAGGATGTAATTGTAAGCATTTTTGTTAAGTAGAAGTATTTTGATAAGTGTATTGAAGTCTTTCAAAAGTGTATAAATACATATTAAAACACTACATGTATATACATTTTAACTGAGTCGTTAAGTCATCGTTAGTCGTTACATGTAAGTGTTGTTTTGAAACCTTTAGGTTAACGATCTTGTTAAATGTTGTTAACCCAATGTTTATAATATCAAATGAGATTTTAAATTATTACATTATCATGATATTATCATGTATGAATATCTCTTAATATGATATATATATACATTAAATGTCTTTACAACGATAATCGTTACATATATGTCTCGTTTAAAAATCATTAAGCTAGTAGTCTTGTTTTTACATATGTAGTTCATTGTTAATATACTTAATGATATGTTTACTTATCATAGTATCATGTTAACTATATATATATCCATATATATGTCATCATATAGTTTTTACAAGTTTTAACGTTCGTGAATCACCGGTCAACTTGGGTGGTCAATTGTCTATATGAAACATATTTCAATTAATCAAGTCTTAACAAGTTTGATTGCTTAACATGTTGGAAACATTTAATCATGTAAATATCAATCTCAATTAATATATATAAACATGGAAAAGTTCGGGTCACTACAGTACCTACCCGTTAAATAAATTTCGTCCCGAAATTTTAAGCTGTTGAAGGTGTTGACGAATCTTCTGGAAATAGATGCGGGTATTTCTTCTTCATCTGATATTCACGCTCCCAGGTGAACTCGGGTCCTCTACGAGCATTCCATCGAACCTTAACAATTGGTATCTTATTTTGCTTAAGTCTTTTAACCTCACGATCCATTATTTCGACGGGTTCTTCGATGAATTGAAGTTTTTCGTTGATTTGGATTTCATCTAACGGAATAGTGAGATCTTCTTTAGCAAAACATTTCTTCAAATTTGAGACGTGGAAAGTGTTATGTACAACCGCGAGTTGTTGAGGTAACTCAAGTCGGTAAGCTACTGGTCCGACACGATCAATAATCTTGAATGGTCCAATATACCTTGGATTTAATTTCCCTCGTTTACCAAATCGAACAACGCCTTTCCAAGGTGCAACTTTAAGCATGACCATCTCTCCAATTTCAAATTCTATATCTTTTCTTTTAATGTCAGCGTAGCTCTTTTGTCGACTTTGGACGGTTTTCAACCGTTGTTGAATTTGGATGATCTTCTCGGTAGTTTCTTGTATAATCTCCGGACCCGTAATCTGTCTATCCCCCACTTCACTCCAACAAATCGGAGACCTGCACTTTCTACCATAAAGTGCTTCAAACGGCGCCATCTCAATGCTTGAATGGTAGCTGTTGTTGTAGGAAAATTCTGCTAACGGTAGATGTCGATCCCAACTGTTTCCGAAATCAATAACACATGCTCGTAGCATGTCTTCAAGCGTTTGTATCGTCCTTTCGCTCTGCCCATCAGTTTGTGGATGAAAGGCAGTACTCATGTCTAGACGAGTTCCTAATGCTTGCTGTAATGTCTGCCAGAATCTTGAAATAAATCTGCCATCCCTATCAGAGATAATAGAGATTGGTATTTCATGTCTAGAAATGACTTCCTTCAAATACAGTCGTGCTAACTTCTCCATCTTGTCATCTTCTCTTATTGGCAGGAAGTGTGCTGATTTGGTGAGACGATCAACTATTACCCAAATAGTATCAAAACTACTTGCAGTCCTTGGCAATTTAGTGATGAAATCCATGGTAATGTTTTCCCATTTCCATTCCGGGATTTCCGGTTGTTGAAGTAGACCTGATGGTTTCTGATGCTCAGCTTTGGCCTTAGAACACGTCAAACATTCTCCTACGTATTTAGCAACATCGGCTTTCATACCCGACCACCAAAAATGTTTCTTGAGATCCTTGTACATCTTCCCCGTTCCAGGATGTATTGAGTATCTGGTTTTATGAGCTTCTCTAAGTACCATTTCTCTCATATCTCCAAATTTTGGTACCCAAATCCTTTCAGCCCTATACCGGGTTCCGTCTTCCCGAATATTAAGATGTTTCTCCGATCCTTTGGGTATTTCATCCTTTAAATTTCCCTCTTTTAAAACTCCTTGTTGCGCCTCCTTTATTTGAGTAGTAAGGTTATTATGAATCATTATATTCATAGATTTTACTCGAATGGGTTCTCTGTCCTTCCTGCTCAAGGCATCGGCTACCACATTTGCCTTCCCCGAGTGGTAACGAATCTCAAAGTCGTAATCATTCAATAATTCAATCCACCTACGCTGCCTCATATTCAATTGTTTCTGATTAAATATGTGTTGAAGACTTTTGTGGTCGGTATATATAATACTTTTGACCCCATATAAGTAGTGCCTCCAAGTCTTTAATGCAAAAACAACCGCTCCTAATTCCAAATCATGCGTCGTATAATTTTGTTCGTGAATCTTCAATTGTCTAGGCGCATAAGCAATCACCTTCATTCGTTGCATTAATACACAACCGAGACCTTGCTTTGATGCGTCACAATAAATCACAAAATCATCATTCCCTCCAGGCAATGACAATATAGGTGCCGTAGTTAGCTTTATCTTCAATAACTGAAACGCTTTCTCTTGTTCATCATTCCATTCAAATTTTTTCCCTTTATGCGTTAATGCAGTTAAGGGTTTTGCTATTCGGGAAAAGTCTTGGATGAACCTTCTGTAGTAACCAGCTAGTCCTAAAAACTGGCGTATGTATTTCGGAGTTTTTGGGGTTTCCCACTTTTCAACAGTTTCTATCTTTGCCGGATCCACCTTAATACCTTCTTTGTTCACTATGTGACCGAGGAATTGAACTTCTTCCAACCAAAATGCACACTTTGAAAACTTAGCGTACAATTCTTCCTTCCTCAATACTTCTAACACCTTTCTCAAATGTTCACCGTGTTCTTGGTCATTCTTTGAGTAAATAAGTATGTCATCAATGAAAACAATGACAAACTTGTCAAGGTATGGTCCACACACTCGGTTCATAAGGTCCATGAACACAGCTGGTGCATTAGTTAAACCAAACGGCATGACCATAAACTCATAATGACCATAACGTGTTCTGAAAGCAGTCTTTGGAATATCATCTTCTTTCACCCGCATTTGATGATACCCGGAACGTAAGTCAATCTTTGAATAAACAGACGAGCCTTGTAGTTGATCAAATAAGTCGTCGATTCTCGGTAGTGGGTAGCGGTTCTTGATGGTAAGTTTGTTCAACTCTCGGTAGTCGATACACAACCTGAATGTACCATCTTTCTTCTTGACAAACAAAACAGGAGCTCCCCAAGGTGATGTGCTTGGTCGAATGAAACCACGCTCTAAAAGTTCTTGTAATTGGCTTTGCAGTTCTTTCATCTCGCTGGGTGCGAGTCTGTAAGGAGCACGAGCTATTGGTGCAGCTCCTGGTACAAGATCTATTTGAAATTCAACGGATCGATGTGGGGGTAATCCCGGTAATTCTTTCGGAAATACATCGGGAAATTCTTTTGCAATGGGAACATCATTGATGCTCTTTTATTCAGTTTGTACTTTCTCGACGTGTGCTAGAACAGCATAGCAACCTTTTCTTATTAGTTTTTGTGCCTTCAAATTACTAATAAGATGTAGCTTCGTGTTGCCCTTTTCTCCGTACACCATTAAGGGTTTTCCTTTTTCTCGTATAATGCGAATTGTATTTTTGTAACAAACGATCTCTGCTTTCACTTCTTTCAACCAGTCCATACCGATTATCACATCAAAACTCCCTAACTCTACTGGTATCAAATCAATCTTAAATGTTTCGCTAACCAGTTTAATTTCTCGATTCTGACATATATTATCTGCTGAAATTAATTTACCATTTGCTAATTCGAGTAAAAATTTACTATCCAAAGGCGTCAATGGACAACTTAATTTAGCACAAAAATCTCTACTCATATAGCTTCTATCCGCACCTGAATCAAATAAAACGTAAGAAGATTTATTGTCAATAAGAAACGTACCCGTAACAAGCTTCGGGTCTTCCTGTGCCTCTGCCGCATTAATATTGAAAACTCTTCCGCGGCCTTGTCCATTCGTGTTCTCCTGGTTCGGGCAATTTCTAATAATGTGGTCCGGTTTTCCACATTTATAACAAACTACATTGGCATAACTTGCTCCGACACTACTTGCTCCGCCATTACTCGTTCCGACACCATTTGTTCCTTTCGTTCTATTAACCCCTGGTCCGTAGACCTCACACTTCGCTGCGCTATGACCATTTCTTTTACACTTGTTGCAAAATTTGGTGCAGAACCCCGAGTGATACTTTTCACACCTTTGGCATAGCTGCTTCCGATTGTTGTTGTTGTTGCGGTTATTATTGTTGTTGGGATGATTGTTGTAGTTGCTGCTGTTGTTGTTGTTGTTGTTGTTGTTGTTATTGTTGTTGGGCCGTTTGTTGTAGTTGCGATTGATGTTGCGATTGTTGGGATAATTGTTGCGATTATTGTTGTAATTGCTGTTGTTGTTGTATTGGTGATTCTTGTCACCGTTTTTCTCCCACTTTCTTTTGACTTGCTTCACATTGGCCTCTTCAGCAGTCTGTTCTTTAATTCTTTCTTCAATCTGGTTCACTAGTTTGTGAGCCATTCTACATGCCTGTTGTATGGAGGCGGGCTCGTGTGAACTTGTATCTTCTTGGATTCTTTCCGGTAATCCTTTCACAAACGCGTCGATCTTCTCTTCCTCATCTTCGAATGCTCCCGGACACAATAGACACAATTCTGTGAATCATCTTTCGTACGTGGTAATATCAAATCCTTGGGTTCGTAACCCTCTAAGTTCTGTCTTGAGCTTATTGACCTCGGTTCTGGGACGGTACTTCTCGTTCATCAAGTGCTTGAATGCTGACCACGGTAGTGCGTACGCATCATCTTGTCCCACTTGCTCTAGATAGGTATTCCACCATGTTAAAGCAGAACCTGTGAAGGTATGTGTAGCGTACTTCACTTTGTCCTCTTCAGTACACTTACTTATGGCAAACACCGATTCGACCTTCTCGGTCCACCGTTTCAATCCGATCGGTCCTTCGGTTCCATCAAATTCCAAAGGTTTGCAGGCAGTGAATTCTTTATAGGTGCATCCTACACGATTTCCTGTACTGCTAGATCCAAGGTTATTGTTGATATGTAGCGCAGCCTGTACTGCGGCTATGTTTGAAGCTAGAAAAGTATGAAATTCCTCTTCATTCATATTCACGGTGTGTCGAGTAGTCGGTGCCATTTCCTTCAAAATAATCAAATGGAACAAGTTAATCATACAGAATATGAAGAGTAGTTAATAGTATTTCGTAGCATAATATGAACTCATTTATAAAAGATTTTTCTTCATATTAGCGTTTTATAAGTTTAAATTCGGGTAGTACCTACCCGTTAAGTTCATACTTAGTAGCTAATATACAATTCAACTACTACAATTCTATATGAAAAACTGATTATAATAATATTTCGCGTTCAAACTTTTACACAATATTTTACAAACTTACAATACCGCTTATTTTACATATAGCATGAAATATAGCACACAATAAATTTGATACAAGATGGTTGTGAAGATAATTCTAGCTAGTACACAAGTCGTTCAGCAAAGGCAATAAAGACACGTAATTCATACGTCCAGAAACAAGTCATGCATTCTGGTTTTACTAGGATTACTTCCCATCCTTGGTCTTGTGGAACATAACCGTTATGGCCATTGATAAGACAGCGTGTTGTAACGTCGTCAAAGGGACGAGGGTTACGTAATGTCCGACAGTCCCGTAACAATCTAAAAACCTCATTTCTTACCCCAATTACCGACTCCGTCACTTGTGGGAACGTTTTGTTTAATAGTTGTAGCCCGATGTTCTTGTTCTCACTTTGGTGAGAAGCGAACATTACTAATCCGTAAGCATAACATGCTTCTTTATGTTGCATGTTAGCCGCTTTTTCTAAATCACGAAGTCCAATATTCGGATATATTGAGTCAAAATAATTTCTTAACCCATTGCGTAAAATAGCATTTGGGTTCCCCGCAATATATGCGTCAAAGTAAACACATCGTAACTTATGGATTTCTCAATGTGATATCCCCCATCTTTCGAACGAAAGCCTTTTATAAACCAAGGCATTCTTAGAACGTTCTTTGAATGTCTTACAAACTGATCTCGCCTTAAATAGTTGTGCCGAAGAATTCTGACCGACTCTATACAAGATTTCATCAATCATGTCTCCGGGTAGGTCTCTTAAAATATTGGGTTGTCTATCCATTTTGTATTTTTATACTGTAAAATAGACAAGAGTTAGATTCATAAAAAAAATACTTATTAATACAAGCAATTTTTACATATATCATAAAGCATAAGCACACTATATTACATATATTACACCACACGAATACAACTATCTTATTCCGACTCGCTTGTTTCTTCTTCTTCGGTTTTGGTTCGTTTTGCCAAGTTTCTAGGGATATATGATGTTCCCCTAATACGAGCCGTCGTTTTCCACATTGGTTTAGAAAAACCTGGTGGTTTAGAGGTTCCCGGGTCATTGTTACAACTTAAGGACTTCGGGGGTTGACGATACATACAAAGTTCATCGGGGTTGGAATTAGATTTCTCTATTTTTATGCCCTTTCCCTTATTATTTTCTTTTGCCTTTTTAAATTCAGTTGGGGTAATTTCTATAACATCATCGGAATTCTCGTCGGAATCCGATTCATCGGAGAATTGGTAATCCTCCCAATATTTTGCTTCCTTGGCAGAAACACCATTGACCATAATTAACCTTGGTCGGTTGATTGAGGATTTTCTTTTACTTAACCGTTTTATTATTTCCCCCACCGGTTCTATTTCTTCATCCGGTTCCGATTCTTCTTCCGGTTCCGATTCTTCTTCCGGTTCCGACTCTTCTTCCGGTTCCTCTTCGGGAACTTGTGAATCAGTCCACGAATCATTCCAATTTACATTTGACTCTTCATTATTATTAGGTGAGTCAATGGGACTTGTTCTAGAGTTAGACATCTATCACATAATATCAAACGCGTTAAGAGATTAATATATCACATAATATTCACATGTTAAAAATATATAGTTTCCAACAAAATTTGTTAAGCAATCATTTTTCAAGTAAACACGGTCAAAGTCCAGACTCACTAATGCATCCTAACAAACTCGATAAGACACACTAATGCAAAATTCTGGTTCTCTAAGACCAACGCTCTGATACCAACTGAAATGTCCCATTCTTATTGATTAAAAACGTTCCATATTAATTGATTTCGTTGCGAGGTTTTGACCTCTATATGAGACGTTTTTCAAAGACTGCATTCATTTTTAAAACAAACCATAACCTTTATTTCATAAATAAAGGTTTAAAAAGCTTTACGTAGATTATCAAATAATGATAATCTAAAATATCCCGTTTACACACGACCATTACATAATGGTTTACAATACAAATATGTTACATCGAAATCAGTTTCTTGAATGCAGTTTTTACACAATATCATACAAACATGGACTCCAAATCTTGTCCTTATTTTAGTATGCAACAGCGGAAGCTCTTAGTATTCACTTGAGAATAAACATGCTTTAAACGTCAACAAAAATGTTGGTGAGTTATAGGTTTAACCTATATATATCAAATCGTAACAATAGACCACAAGATTTCATATTTCAATACACATCCCATACATAGAGATAAAAATCATTCATATGGTGAACACCTGGTAACCGACATTAACAAGATGCATATATATAAGAATATCCCCATCATTCCGGGACACCTTCGGATATGATATAAATTTCGAAGTACTAAAGCATCCGGTACTTTGGATGGGGCTTGTTGGGCCCAATAGATCTATCTTTAGGATTCGCGTCAATTAGGGTGTCTGTTCCCTAATTCTTAGATTACCAGACTTAATAAAAAGGGGCATATTCGATTTCGATAATTCAACCATAGAATGTAGTTTCACAAACTTGTGTCTATTTTGTAAATCATTTATAAAACCTGCATGTATTCTCATCCCAAAAATATTAGATTTTAAAAGTGGGACTATAACTCACTTTCACAGATTTTTACTTCGTCGGGAAGTAAGACTTGGCCACTGGTTGATTCACGAACCTTAAGTTCCTTGGATAAACCTACTGGAAAAGAGAAAAATGGATCTAGCTTCAACGGATCCTTGGATGGCTCGAAGTTCTTGTATTAGAATGATAACCTACTGTAAGAAACAAAGATTTCTTGAGGTTGGATGATCACCTTACAAGATTGGAAGTGAGCTAGCAAACTTGAAAGTATTCTTGATTTTATGTAACTAGAACTTGTAGAATTTATGAAGAACACTTAGAACTTGAAGATAGAACTTGAGAGAGATCAATTAGATGAAGAAAATTGAAGAATGAAAGTGTTTGTAGGTGTTTTTGGTCGTTGGTGTATGGATTAGATATAAATGATATGTAATTTTGTTTTCATGTAAATAAGTCATGAATGATTACTCATATTTTTGTAATTTTATGAGATATTTCATGCTAGTTGCCAAATGATGGTTCTCACATGTGTTAGGTGACTCACATGGGCTGCTAAGAGCTGATCATTGGAGTGTATGTACCAATAGTACATACATCTAAAAGCTGTGTATTGTACGAGTACGAATACGGGTGCATACGAGTAGAATTGTTGATGAAACTGAACGAGGATGTAATTGTAAGCATTTTTGTTAAGTAGAAGTATTTTGATAAGTGTATTGAAGTCTTTCAAAAGTGTATAAATATATATTAAAACACTACATGTATATACATTTTAACTGAGTCGTTAAGTCATCGTTAGTCGTTACATGTAAGTGTTGTTTTGAAACCTTTAGGTTAACGATCTTGTTAAATGTTGTTAACCCAATGTTTATAATATCAAATGAGATTTTAAATTATTACATTATCATGATATTATCATGTATGAATATCTCTTAATATGATATATATACATTAAATGTCTTTACAACGATAATCGTTACATATATGTCTCGTTTAAAAATCATTAAGCTAGTAGTCTTGTTTTTACATATGTAGTTCATTGTTAATATACTTAATGATATGTTTACTTATCATAGTATCATGTTAACTATATATATATCCATATATATGTCATCATATAGTTTTTACAAGTTTTAACGTTCGTGAATCACCGGTCAACTTGGGTGGTCAATTGTCTATATGAAACATATTTCAATTAATCAAGTCTTAACAAGTTTGATTGCTTAACATGTTGGAAACATTTAATCATGTAAATATCAATCTCAATTAATATATATAAACATGGAAAAGTTCGGGTCACTACATGATTGCTGCTTTATATACTTGTACACTGAGCTTTATTATATATAAGTTGGTTTATTTAGTTAATTAAGTAGGTCTATGTGATGGTAAATTAATAATGTATGATTAGTAGTAAAATGTGATTATTGAGTTATGGAAAGAAAGTATTGAGGTGATGCTGATATGTCAACACATAATGGGAATGAAGCAACTAATAGTTGGGAGTATCTTATCATACCGAATAACCAAAATTTAAATCCTAATATTACATACATAGACTCATTTTACATACATAAGTCCATTTACTTAAAGAATTATAAAAGAAAGTACATAATCGATGTCGAATACTCCGTAATCCAATACTAAGTTTATATACAAAAAGTCCACTTTTATATTTCGAACAGTGTCCATAAAATTGACAGGACGGCCATGATGATGATTATGTTGTTTACTCAGTATTTAATAGTGTAGTTACCTCTAAACGAAGTAAGTTATATAAACTACAATCACTATAAATGGAAGTCAGTTATATAAACTACAATCACTATAAATGACATAAAATCATAGTATAGGGGTCTAAACTGGTCAACTTATTATAATCTTATATCATCCTCTCAAAAATCACACAATTTTTTTTTTCTAGAAGTAAATAAACAGCCAGCCCTAACTGCTTATTCTAGCTCTGCCTTCGGTCGCCGTCACCGTCGCCGGTAATTACGCCTCCGCCGTACTACCACCGTTACTATATATCTCTATTTCATACTGTATCATTACAAATCATATGCTTATAAATTTTAAAGTCTACGGGTTCTAATGTACGATAATTTGTTCTCTACGTTCAAACCTAATTAATTGTATTTAATTATTCACAGTTAGTGCTTTTATTTTGTTTATATGACACCGAATTTTATATTTCTAGGGTTTGAGATTGATTGTATTTTAGTAGCTTGGGACCATGGTATGTAATTTATTACTGGCTCAAAATTTGTAGATAAAATTGAGTTTATCATCTTTTTAAAATCAGTAAGACCATAAGCTGACAAATTAGCTTAGTTTGTGATGAATTGATAAGTCTGATAAGTTATTATATACTATACTTTAGTCCTGTTCTTGAGAGAGGATGTTACATTATGAACAAATAAGAAGATAATGGGCTAGGGATGATAATCTAGTCAAGATTTTGTTTATCTTGTATGTTGATATAATGTTAGTTGTCCTAAAAGCCGTTGTGATGTAGTGATGCTTTATTGAGATATGATTTCATAGTTAGCATCATCAGTTGTAGTATCGATAAAGTTTCTTTTAGTTATTATGCTAATCTGGTTTTGTATCACATGTTTGCAGAATAGGGATTAGATATCGTTTAAATAATTTAAGAATGTCAAATAGAGAAGATTCGGATATAGATGATGATTTTAGTGAACTCTACAAGGAGTACACTGGTCCTCCAAGATCTAATACTACTACTGTACCTGAAACTGGAAAAACAAGCAAAAGGTCCCATGCTGGTTCAGATGAAGAAGATGATTCACTAGATCCTAATGCTGTACCCACTGATTTTACTAGTCGTGATGCTAAATTTTGGGATGCGAAATCTAAAGCGACTGAGAAGAACTGGAAAAAAAGAAAGGAAGAAGAAATGACTTGTAAATTATGTGGTGAATCTAGTCATTATACCCAGGTAATCGATATCGTGATCTCTAGTATTTCAAGGTCTGTTTTATTGGTTGTTAAAAGCTGTCAATTATAGTTCACAATGATTTGGATATACTAGAAAAGTGTTGTTATACTGAGGTCTTTCTTATATTTCGTTTGGTTTTATCTTTGTTCTTGTTTGTTTTTGGTTTCTAAAACTAAGATGAAAAAAAATTCATTTTTGGCGTTCGATGTGGCATTTGGTAATATTAGGGTTGTCCATCGACCCTTGGGGCCAATCGCAAGTCTCAAGATTTATTTACGCGAGTTCCTGCACGAGAGCCTCAAGTGAAAGCACTTTTTACTGAGCGGGTTATTAGGAATATTGAGACTGAAATCGGGTGTAAAATTAGAGTGGATGAGAAATTTATAATCGTTAGTGGTAAAGATGGACAGATATTGTCTAAGGGTGTTGATGCTGTTTATGCTATTAAGAACGAGGGTGATACAAAGGGTGAGTCTGATATTAACGTTGACCGGTCAAAGTCTCCAAAAGGGATAAGTCCTGTTGCATCAAGGATGGGACGGTCTGATTCTCAACGGTCTATTTCTAGTCCAAGAAACGCGTTAAGTTATAACCCGAGGGCTGGGAGACAAGGCAAAGTTGTTGAAGAACATGTGCGTGAGGAAATTCATAAGTACCCGAGGGGATCCCCACAAGGTAGGGACCACCATATGAAAATACTCGTTCTGATCCTTCTGTAGTTTATAGCTCTTTTATAGCTGAAACCTGAGAGGGCAATATTGACTCTCTTACGATCATGTCAATTCAGGTTATGGTTTGTCTTTATTGGTGAAAAAAATAATTAAAAATGGTTTAAAATTGTGTTTGACATACCAATTATAAATAAAGAATCTATTACTATATGAGAAAAAAGAGTTTCGGTAAACCAAACTTATACACATTTGTATCAAACATTTGTATGTTACACGATTGTCATGACCCATCCAAATAGCCATCTTCAGTTATAATATCTTGTATGTGACCTCAAAATTATGTAATAACTGTGCTTGTTGCGTATCCTTGTATCTGCAGCTCGAGGTAAGTTCTCATCTTCAAGAATTATGTGTTGGATTCTGAATAAGGGGGTCTGAACCATTGTCTGAATGAACCGTTGTCATGTCTGTCTGACATCTTGAGTCAAAGTGTTTAATATGGTCTTCGTTTGGTGAAGCTTATGGGAATAATGATGGTGGACGTAGCCGATCAACTCATTCGAAATCTCCTGCTCGACCTCATCCATACACTGGTGGTTCTGGTTCATACAACGCAAATGATAATCACGTACAGAATAAGGCTGTGCACATGAATCATGAGCGTGTCGTTAAGGGAGGCTATTCAACGTTTTCACAGACATTTGAAGAGCTAGAGTTGGAGTATAAAAAACATGCAATGGATATTGCCAAAGTTCGAGATAAGGAAGAAGATGAAGAGAATCACAGGCATCGTGAGGTATACTCATTATATATTTATCCATATTTTTGTCACTGCATACACAAATAGGCAGAATACTATATCTAGTTCTTTTAGGCCCTGTTGTAAGCCCAGTTAGGTCTGACAGTTGCATTTAGTGCTAGCATTGTATCAATAAGCCTGGAATGTAAAATTGGTCTTTTTGTGTAATACACATATATAGCAATATAGTTTTGCGTTATGGTATTGTTAATGCGAGTTAAAGTTATTTTTACGTGAACAATTGCATCTGCTGTAATGGCTTTACTAAACATTTTACATATCTAGAATTGTTGAAGTTACATATCTAGTTTTACTAAGCCGGGCAAACGGGTCGGGTTGGGTCGGGCCCAAATGGGTTTGGGTCAAAACGGGTCATGAGTCGCCGGGGCTCAAAATTCAAACGGGTCGAACGTGGCGGGTCCAAACAGGTTGGGTCAGGTCGAGACCCATTTTTTCTTATTAATTTTCTTCTTAAAAAAAAATATTTTAGATATCTTTTTCATTTATATTACATTTTTAAAAAAATAATTTAATTTTTTTCTTTTTATTATTTTTCTTACTTTGTTGATTTTTTAATTTTATTAGTTTTCTAAGTTTCTAAGTTTTTCATTTTTTTTAGTTTTTCTAATTCTTTCGTACAATGCGTTGGAAATGGGTTTGGTCTAGATGGACCTTCTAACATATTGAACGACTAAAGATGGGTCCATGTTGGTCTCATTCCCCTTGCTTTCGCGAGACCCAATGGACCTAAATGGTTATGGACCCAATCTTTGATGTATGGGTCTTGATTGCCAGTTATAAGTTTTACTTAAGCACTTCTATAGTTATGTTATTAATATCAGATGGTTACATATTTTTTTTGCCATACCTGATTAAGACCAAGGTATCGGTGAGTACTCGTTTGGGACTTTTTATGGAGTATTTGGCAACTTGGGGAGTACTCAGATGTTAACTAAGTTTGACTTTGACCGATTTCCCCGAGTTTTTTTTTTTACCAATTTTGACTGATTTTTCGAGTTTTGGCCAAGTTTTGACCAATTTTCCTAACAATCTCGAGTTTTGACCGAGTACTCGCCGAGTAATTCCGAGTTCCGCTCAACTGAAATTTAGGACCGCCAGGCTCTTAGCTGTACTCTTTACTCAAAACCGTAAGATCCAGGCTTTGTTTTAGCACGTTAGAACCGGGGTGCGGGCCTAGGTATATTTAAGGCGCATTCTATGTGCATATCTGTTATTTCAATTTGTTGGTCCACAAAATTATATCTTTATTGTACAACGTTGTTATCGTTGCCAATTGGTCCTACCGAAGGGATGATCGATATGCTGACTGTTTATCCGTGTATAACAGGCTATCAAGGAATTAAGAGAAAATTACATGAGAAAATTGGCTACAATGCGAGAAACACATTCAAAGCAATGGGAAAATTTTCTTCAACTAGACACAAGAGTACGACAACAACAACCACCTCGTCAACATGTTCCTAATTCAGGGTTTGATGGTCTCAAACATAACAGTTATTATGATTATGGTAACGCTCCCACTAATCCTTACAATAATAATAATATTGCGATGGACTCGAGACTAAAGTACACGGAACACGAAAACTATCCTACTTTAAGGTCCAATAACAGCTACGAAGACTTTCAGCATCAAAGACACGAGGAATATGGAGAACCATATAATCGATATTAGATCATTAATATCGATAATCCGGTGAGTTGTCTTGCACTTTAATTGGAATTAGTATGTGCAAATATTAGTTAACTTTTGTCTCTTGTTTAAACAGTTATTTATTCATGGGGGTTCATGCCTATCATCCATCAACCATGTCTTTGGGATCCTTTTCGAGTTGTTTGCTACTTTTTCGTTGTTTTAGGATATCGTTGTTTGTGAATCCAATTGTAACGTCAACTTGTGTAGCCTTAAGTTTTTGGTTCGGACTTATGTCACTCGTTTCTAGTAGTTGATGTTGTTGGGAACTTGGCTTTGGACTTTGTTGTGGGTTTCTGATTAGATGCTTATAAGATAATTAATGCATGTTGATTAAGAATAACGATCTATTACTAAGTATGTTAATTGGTAAAGTAAACTCTTTCTACAACATAGCAAATTAATTTGTTGGGAATTTTGAACATATTACATGTGATTTGTACCTAGCACTACATTGTTAAGAGACAAATGTTAGGTTGTACATAATCAACGTGTGCCCTCAATTGTATTAGGTCATGAAAATCATCTTTAGGCCAGGTATGGTACATCAATTATGTATTTATGTCCAGTTGTAAACTCAATTATCTCTCTAGTTACAACCCAATGGTATTAGAGAAAATGTACGAGGATTTTAATGTATATTTGAGGATATATGCAATTTATGAATTTAGAGAAATATGAAATTGTCTCGCTAGAAAAGGAAAACGACGATGTAAAGTGAATGTATGTTAGGAGCATGAAATGTGTGCTGTTAGAATAAGCCGTTGTGTCTTGTGAATGCAAACATGTGTGGTTCAATGGAAAGGGGTGGAGTTAATGCAAAAAGATGCTTGAAAGTTGGAACCCCACTCCTCACCTGTTATTTTTGTTACAGGACCATTTTAAAAGGGAAAAAATATATATAATCATTGATAGTGTACCCCACCTTCAAGACATTAATCTTAGCTTCACTTACGAAGCTAAGTCTAGATACGAAGCTAAGTCCAACAATGAAGCAATATAGTGCCTCGATAACTGCAGTCAAACTTGAGTCAAAGGGAAGGAGCATTATTACTTTCCAAAAGTATGATTGAACATCTTTGACTACTTTGGGAACTGATGCTACAGTACTTCGGGAAATGATGATGGAACATCTTTCTCTGCCTTGGGAATTGAGTACGGAGCCATCTTTGACTACCTTGGGAACTGATGCTACAGTACCTTGGGAACTGATGACATAGCATTGGGAATTGACTAGTGTAAGCCACACTTTACTTCCCTCCACTATAAATAGAGAGGGCTGAGCTCTGGAAGTGATATACCTTATGACTTATGAGATCCAACACTTTACACACTTATTATACATTCTCTCTCGATGGCGTAA
Source organism: Rutidosis leptorrhynchoides (assembly GCF_046630445.1). Taxonomy (NCBI): domain Eukaryota; kingdom Viridiplantae; phylum Streptophyta; class Magnoliopsida; order Asterales; family Asteraceae; genus Rutidosis; species Rutidosis leptorrhynchoides. The sequence continues at coordinate 678,652,993 of NC_092335.1, read as the reverse complement.
AGCAAGCCACGTCTTGCTACCTTAGGGGAATCGCCAACGAAGAAAATAATCCTCAACATTCATCCGCTTTGTATGCTTTCGTTATTAAAGCTACCTAAATTTACCGCTTCGATAAAGCCCGTTGGAAAGTGTACAAACAATCATAATCCAGGTATATAGCGTGTATTGATGGTCACGGAATATAGCATGGTAAACTAACTAGCGACAAGTGAGGGACAAGTGAGGAGTTTGTCAAATAAGAGAGTGAGTTCAAGCCTCGTGGGACATTATGTGCGATGTACATGTATTATGTGTGATATGTTAAATGGATTATCTTTCAAAAGAAGTCAAATTATAATGTAGTAAAAGAAATTTGGTGGAACAAATATCTGAGCAGATTTTTAGGTTGGTTTGATTTACGTTCAGTAATGTGTATAACTAGCGAGGATTAAACTGCGCGATGCTATGAAAATAGTTTCGTACAATACTTCAAATATTGTTTCAATAGTTTATAATTACGATTGATACGTGATTGATACGTGAGTGCTTAATACAAACATTGTTATACTTGTTGGGATAAAATCCTAACAATTTAGATACGAATTTCGTTGTCAATTAAATAAACGCATTTAGGTTTGATCGTTAAACGTAGGGTGATTTTTGTAATTAATTGTAAGTAACATTGTATGAGGTATAAATACAATGTTAAACCTCACAAATCCAACCCTAAAAACCTTAGCTCCTAGTAACAACCGTACTTGTTTTGTGTGTTTAATCCCCAATCCCCCAAAAGTTCAAGAAAGCTTGTGGAATCAAGGATTGATTCCACCTACAATCCATTGTAAACGTTTAATAGATTCATATTATAGGTTTATTTAATATTGTTTACTGTTTTCTGCTTTTAATCATCATCACCATCACATACATAATATACACATACGCCATACATATATATCCATCTGTGATAGATCAATTAACCATCAAGAACACGAAGCGAATAGAGGATTACCTCGTCGATCCATAGCTTCAATTCGTGTTTATTTTGTTGAAAACTGAATTTAGAACTCGTTTTTGTGTTTAGTCAACAAAAGTCAACTGATTTAATCGATATCGAATCCCAGGTCGAATTAGCAAAAAATAAAAGTGTAGAAAGTTTCTAAATCATCTCAGTAACTTGTCTGCAAAATTTCAGGGTATAATTCGTTCGTACGATTTAGTTTACGAATTTATTAGTGTTTGAAAATTTTGAGTCAAAAATCGAATTGATTTGAACGAATCTGTTGTTATTTGTGAAAATCAAAATTGCAGAACTGTTTTAAACTGATTTGCGTTGCTATTAGCTTGTTTTCACGAATTAATTTCTTGTTTTGAGCTTACTCCACCGTCAACCACCATTAACCACCCCGAACCACCACCGGATTCTCAAAAACACTCTAGAATTGTAACCGTACGGATACACATTCAATCCGTACGGATTAAAAACGTAACCATACGGATACAAGCAACCGCTTCACGCGACCGTACGGTTTCATTAATTAAAAAAAATTTCAGCAATATTTAACGGAGAAGAAGGAGTCTCGTTAAATTTTTAACTGAAAAGGACCGCTGTTGAAACATTCCTGACAAACAGAGGGGCTGTTAGTGAAAGTTTCAGGACTGTCTGGGCAAAGCTTCTATTTTTTCAGGGACTGAATATGTAAATAAATGTAACTGAAGTCAGAGATCACTACAGGACAAAATACTCGGGGGCTGTTTCTGCCAACTCTCCAAAGTTGTTTATTTTTTACCCTTTACCCCAAAATTTGAGCATTTGTTTGTTTTTAAACCCCTAGTTTTAGTTTTTAATATTTTTGCCACCAAATAGTCATTGTTAATCAGTTTTTGCACTAGTTTCAAATTTAAACTCCGTTTTTAATCGAAACTTCGTTTTTGATCAGTTTTTCGCACTGATTCCAAATTTAAAGTCCGTTTTCAATCGAAACATCATTTTAAGCAGTTTTTCGCGCTGATTTCAATTTTAAAGTCGGATTTTGACCAAAAAGTCAATTCTTTGACCAAAAGTCAAACTTTGAATGTTTTTCGAAATTTCGCAAATCTTTCGGATTGTCATATTTTCACAGGGTTTATATATTGTAATTGTGGGACGCAATGGAGCAAACGATTAGAGAAAATGCATCTGTTAAGGAAGCAAAGGCAGATGTTTGTGTTACAAGACTCAAGATAGAACGTCTTGAAAAGGTCGAACTCATTCCTAAACCATCTTTAATTGATAATGAACACCATTTAAAGACCAAAATGGTGCCCACTGGGGTTTCTACTGATAAATTGGAAACTGATTTTTCAAATGAAAGATACAGACAACCTATTCCGGTTATAGTTTTAAATCCAAATGAGGTTGATCTAAGTCAGGTTGATTTTGACAAACTTTTTGGCGATAAAAATCTTTTTGAGGGAATGTCAACCTCGAAGAGGTACATAACAGTAAAGTACAACTCTACTGTCGAACCTCCCTCAAAGTATCTCAAAGTGCCTCTGACCACACCTAAGAATGTTTCTGTAGGTGCTCAAACATCTACCTTAGAGTTTGAATAGATTGTCTTATTCCGTGAAGGTCTAACACATGAACTTAAGGACTTTAGTGATTCGTTCTTGATCAAGGTTGACAATGTTGAACGTAGGTTAGAATCATCTAGGTGTAAATCACTAGATCACTTCTTAGAGTCTCAACCCAAGATTCCAGAAGTTAAGGTAGAACCTCAAACTAAGGAAGAATCTATCTCTATAGGAATTCAGAATGCTGATAATGATTTAACTCAATTTGTTAATAAACTAGAAAGGATAACGTAGACTTGCAAATCTAATGCGGGACATATAAGAAAATTCTAGCAACAATTGAGAAAATACCTAAAGTTTCTAAAGTAGCACTCACTTATGACTTTAAAGACACTGTTGTTGTTTCTATTGACGACCTTGTCTTAGAAATTCAGGAGTTAAATAAGTTTGTGAGTCTACTTAAGAAAGAGATTGAGACCTTGCATGATCAATGTGTTTTCTTAAAAAATATGGACTTAGCTAATAATACCATTTATGCTGAACCTGATAAGTCTATTATTGATAGAAAATACAAGATCCCAAAGAATGATTTTATGACCGGTTCTTACAGAATGTGTCCCGAACTCAAAGCTGAACAAGCTTCCATTAACACTTCAAAACCAAAAATGTTAGTTGGTACCAAAGTTACCGAGGCTGAGTTGCCTAATGCTATAACTTCTACACCCAAGACAGTTGTAAAGCGGGTTACTTTCTCTGAGATAAAACCCAAACCTTGGTTATATCAACCCTTGATGTACTCGGAGCCGGTTTCGAGTAAAACATCAAAGACCATAGAGACCCCCAAACTGAAAGATCGAGTTTCTCCAAAGTCAACGATTACACCGAGAAAATCATCCTCGAAACCAAAGGAACCCCAGGTTACCCCACCCAAGAAATCTCTTTCCCCGAGCAAAAAGGTTTACTCCAGTTACAAGGCAAAACTGAATCGTCCGTTTCTGGAAGCTTCTTATGGGAAAAATGGGAAGATTACGGGATATTATGATCAATATGGTTGGATTCCACACAAACCCAAGAAACCTCCATCGGATCAAAGAAAACCATACCTATCAAAATTGACTTTGTTTTTAAACCTAAAAGAAATTCGTTTTCTCAACAAGTGTCAAATAAGAAGTGGACAACCAAACCAAACTTGTCACGAAGTTCCGCTTCTTCTACAAAATCAGTTAAGTACTCTTCGAAAGAGTTACTCAAGTTAAAGCCACGATCTCTTATCATGGCTAAAACTGATGATTTTAATTCTGCATTGATTCCACGAAAACTATTTTCGAATGATACACCGTGTATCAAATCAAGGTGGAATTCAATGAGCATAAGTCAAATCGATAATACCTACAAATGGTAATCGAAATCGTTTTCAAAATGATTTGACTTCATTACGGCTTGTCCATATTTCAGTGGACAACCCGGTCTTCAAAAGTTTTTCAATCTTTCAAGTCTAGTTTGTAGTTTTTATTGTTTTTATTTTAAAATATAAAAATCAAAAATACGTCTTTATTTTCTATAATGAAAAATACAAAAAAAAATTCTTTTGTTTATGGCTTTTGCACACATAACAGTGCAAAATCCGTTCTTTAGTGTTTTTCTCGCAGGTTGAATCGTCAATTCACCAGTTATCGAGGTTTTATGAAAACAAGAGGACCGACCTTGTTTAAAGGGGGAGTGAAAATGTCAACATCTATCCTTCTAAACATGCAAATGTTGAGGGGGAGTATGTTATATTATCTTATCATCAAGATCAATTGATTAAGGTGTAAAGTCACCTTAAAAGGAAGTAAAGTCTTCCGCTAAGACACAATTATCTGGCTTAAGTCAGAAGTTGTAGTCCAGAATGGCTGAAGGGGTTTTGAAAAATCTTGAAAAGGACCTCGCGTATCGGCTAGAAGTCCTTCTGATAACACTCATCAAAATGATGAGGTTGAGCCTCAACATCAAACAGGGCCTTGAGCTCAAACTTATCTTGATGAGGGAGATCTGTTTCGTCTAACGGAGAGGCAATATGACACTACTTTGGTAGATTTATCAGACCTTCGGAAGGATGATCTCCTTAAAAGATCAGTCAGCTTTTAAGCCTGACCACACACACTCCTTGGAGAGTGCAACAACTGAAAGAGATGTGTCACCTAATGACATATCAATGACTTCGGGACTCGATGTAACATCTTCCTACATTACATCAATTTCGACCGACACCAATGCGGTGTTAGGTACTGTTGGAAGGCTTGGTATGACCAAGAGCGGCAAAGTCGCACAAAAGTTCCATGATACTTCAATCATGTGGGCGGATAGCTTGCTAACGCCGACTGAAACTTCGGTGACCAGTCATCCTCAACATCCACCGAGGTTAAACTTGGACCTACCAATTCCGGTGAGGTCCCCAAATCCAGAAAAAGTTTTGGTCATAGAAAACTTGTCTAGTATAATAGCTATCATGCCTGTTTTAAGTCTGTCTAGTGTAACAACTAGCTTGACTTTTACAATACCAAAAACGTTTTTGAAGATTCCGTTTTCCTGAGGATCAAATTTTTATCACAAAAATTCCTGTATCTTGCTCATCTTGCTCCTTTTAATCCGGAGTGATTTTGTTAGAGTTTGATACTTGTACCGTTTCGCATTCCTAAAATCAAGGAATAGATGTGGATGGCACAACCTACCTTACACAATGTCATAATTTTTTTTGAGATTTAATTGTAATTTGTTGTATCAACTAACCAAGCATGGTGCATGTGAAGATTCAAGAATGTCAAATGTCAAATGGTTGATTAAAGAGAAGATAATGTTATTTCTAACAACAAGTTACAAATGGTCTTCTACTCACACTTCTACAACTAAAAGACAAATCTACAAAGTAATGGTCAACTACTCAACGCTTCCGCAACTCAAAGTCAATCTTCAGAGTAGTTATTTAAGTTTGAGTGATAGATTATTCAACAACCGAGGGGGAGCATTCAGATATCTGTTTATCAAGTTTAATCCTCTCTGTTCCATCACTCAATTCGAGAATTGTAAAGCTTCAACAAATGTTGTTGTGAAGATTAAATGGCTAAAGAAATTCTTTGTGAAGATCTTATCAAATCCTCCTCAATCAGGAGATAGCTAAAGTTGAAGAGTTTTTGTTGTGAACTTCATCAATGTAAAGAGCTTCAAAGACGTCCACACTTCGAGCTCTAGCAAAGTAAAGTTCGAGAATATGAAGTAGAGTCGGACACAACTCACATCTTAGGGGGAGATTGAAAGGATTTTATCCTGTTCGATTAAAGATGCGAGTTGGTGTAGATGTAAATGTATTGCGTATGACACAACTCACATCTTAGGGGGAGATTGTTGGGATAAAATCCTAACAATTTAGATACGAGTTTCGTTGTCAATTAAATAAACGCATTTAGGTTTGATCGTTAAACGTTTAAGGGTGATTTGTGTAATTAATTGTAAGTAACATTGTATGAGGTATAAATACAATGTTACACCTCACAAATCACTAACCCTAAAAACCCTAGCTCCTAGTAACAACCGTACTTGTTTTGTGTGTTTAATCCCCAATCCCCCAAAAGTTCAAGAAAGCTTGTGGAATCAATCCAATTGATTCCACCTACAATCCATTGTAAACGTGTAATAGATTCATATTACATGTTTATTTAATATTGTTTACTGTTTTCTGCTTTTAATCATCATCACCATCACATACATAATATACACATACGCCATACATATATATCCATCTGTGATAGATCAATTAACCATCAAGAACACGAAATCGAAGCTTATAATCGTGCACTAACAATGCTTAACAAATGTTTACAAAAGGTGGTTGAAACCAAAAAAAATTAAGAAAATAAAATAAAAGTGTTTTTATAGAGTTGTATTGTAACGACCCTGGATTTTCCAACGTTTATTTATTAATAATTGTTATTACTAATACGTGTGATAAAACGAATGTATGTTATTACATTTACATGTTGCCATGATTGCCCGAACTTGACTTTAATTGCCCGAAACGTCTTTGTGACACCCGGAACTTTCACGAATAATATTTTTAGATATTATTTGCATTCATGATTAATTTTATTAATCATTTTAATTAACTAAGGTTGTTAGTAAGTTACTTGGACTTTTAATTGGATTAACTTGTTAATTACATTCATACTTGGGCTTTTATTTGAACTTGGGCCTTTACTAGTGTTATTGGACTTTAGAAGCCCACCCTACACCTTATTGGACTAACTAGTCCATTACTACTACTTGTAAATATTACTTAGATCATGAACTAGTTAGTTTGTACATGAGGAATCTAGTTAACTTGTTATCCCCATGCACATACACCAAGTAACCACCTTTTTTCAAGCTTTACATTCTAGTGACCCTTGAATTCTTCCCTTCCCCCTTTTGTTTCTGCTGCAGGCTGTAGGCCTAGAGGGACTTGGAGGGAGTTTTTGGTTCATTTCCTTGTATTACTTCATTACTTGTAAACCTCATTCAAACACACACACACACACACACTTACTTGCAAAAATCCTCTCAACTTTCCTCTCATTTTTCTCTAGTTCTTGTAAGTAAACTTGAATCTTTTCTTCCTTCTTTTTCTCTTTGTAAAATCGAACCAAGATCATTCATCATCATCATTCTTTTGTTTACTTGTTACTTGTCTTTGATTACCTGTAATTACTAGTTGTTTTTGTTATTTACTTATGATCTTCTAAGAAGCAAACTTATTAGTTTGATTCTTCATCTATCTTGTTCTAACAAGAACACACAAGACATAAACTTCTTAGTTTATGATCTCCAATACTTGTTAAAGAAAGAAAGTTCTTGTGTTGTAACTCATACTTGTGGTTCTTGAAGTAAACTTAAAGTTTACTTTACTTAAAGATCAAACCTTGGTTGAATCTTTAAAAGTATGAACAACCATGAACCTTTTACTTGATTATTTAGTTTTTCTTGCACTTTAATTTTATGATTTTGATTGTTGTTGGTCAAGTACTACAAGTTAGTCTTGATCTCATATCTCTTGGAACTAAAAGTTAACTTAAAAGTTCAAGAACATGTAAATAAGTTTTCTTTAAATATAACTTTGTATACTTATGCTTGATCTAGACTTTTGGGTCTTGGATCTTCAAGATCTAACTAAGAACTATGTTCTACATCTTAAGATCTTGATTAGTTAGTTTACTTTCAAGTTTGTAACTTATTATTAGTCTTAAAGTTCATGTATGTGTTAGATCTAAGACTTTGATGTAACTTTGGTTCATCAAAACACTTGCAACACTTAAGTGAGTTGTGCTTCATGTCTTAGACTTGCACTTGGGTTATGATGGTCAAATCTTGGTCAAGATGATGCAAACACATCAACGAGTTGTACACTTGAAGCTATACGCATCAAGGATGAGAACCGTGATAAGCATCAAGCATCAAACTCACCGGAACCCATTATTTTTCTGCTTTCTGTCTGCTACCTACTATTTTATGGTTTCTGTAACAGACCAGTAGACCTGGGCTGTTGTGATTATGATTGTCAAATAGATCTTTTCGAGTAGATAACTTTTCATATAGGACTCGTCTTAATCTGAGTTACGGTTTAGGATTTATGGCCCTCCGATCGTCACTATGTCCTTTTAACGTTGTGCAGAAATTTCTGACCTACTCGCAAAACAAAGACGAGTTTGCTTCTGTAAATTTTACCACACTTAAAGGACTCATAGGAGCCATGGCCACTGGTCTCACCTTAATTCAGTAAGGGTAGAGGCCGTGGTGACTGACTGAAGTCAGCCTTTGTTTTAAACTACTTTCATAAACGAAACTTACTTTACGCCTTTTGCTTGATGATGATGACCCTTAAGACCTTATTTACATACTTTTAAACCTATTAAGACGATTTACTGACTTAGTACTATTTACCTTAGGTTGAGGACCTTCGGACCGATTACTTGCACACCTTTTCCGAACCGACTTTACGACTACATTATCATTGTGAGTTATAGCATTCCCTTTTTACTTTAACTTATTTTGGGAACTGAGAATACATGCGGATTTTATGTTTTACATACTAGGCACGAGTACTTAAACTTATATATGTGTGGGTTATAAAACGGCATAAACATTCCCTTTAGCTCGGTAACGTTTAATCATTGGTTTTTGAACCGTGAACGCGAATCTTAGATATGGATCCATAGGGTTTGACATCCCCACTCGGGCTAGTAGCGCTAGCATTTAACGAGTGTTTAATACTTCGTAAACATACGCACTTGTCAAGTGTACTTTCAGGGGGTATAAACGTTAAGTTAGTTACCAAGTGCCCACGATTAACATATACATTATCATACTGTTTTGAAACGCTCTTTGTAGCACTGAAATCTCGTGGCCTACCTTACTTACTGTTATACTTAAACTATAGCTCACCAACCTTTGTGTTAACATTTTTAAGCATGTTTTTCTCAGGTGCTTGAGGTTAGCTTCCGCTGTGTACTAGTCGTGCTGTAGACACGCACTGCTTAGAGTTGTTATCGCATGAACTACTTTATTTTGCATTCAAACATTAGTACTTTTGAACTATGACTTGTAACGACCGTTGTGGTCACATACACTTATTATTTGCTTCTACTTAGTGAAGCATGCTTTTGGATTGTAAAACATTCGATGTTGGTTTAGACATCACTTTATTAATGAATGCAAACTCTTTTTGAAAACGCATATAGTACTTAACCTTGTAGTGATCCTGTTGTTGATGATTCGTACACGATGGTTTTGTACGGGGCATCACATTTGGTATCAGAGCATTGGTTGTAGGGAATTAGGTTGCATTAGTGAGTCTAAGACCGACCCGAGTAGGATTCACTAATAGGACTAATCTACAACTTGCTAGTTTACGTGTTTCTGCTGAACTTACTGCATGCTGCTGCTTACTTTCACTGCTATATGCCATATGTTACTACATGATTTCACTACTGTATGATATTACTTGCTTTCGATTGCATGCTACTTTCGTACGATTTGCTGTTATTGCCATGTTACTTATTGTTATACATGATTTAAACTGTTGGCCTAATACGTGCTTGCTTTATGACTTACTGACATGGAAAATTTATTTTCCTTGTTCAGATGTCGGATGTACCACCTGCTAGCATTTTGGGCAGTTTAGACTCTTCAGCTACTCCACCTACCACCGTTGCCGATCCACCGATCCCGATACGCACGAGTGACCCCAGCGCTTCATCTTCCGGGACTAGCAGCCAGCCGCCTGCACCAGTGGCTACTATTGATGAACAAATGGACCCTACGGAGATTCCATCTCCGTCTGCTCCCGGATCCTCGGAGTTACAGCCCCGCATCGGTGGTGTTGTGATCCCCGCGGAGTTCGGGGAAGGGCCATTCCGTAACCATATGCGCATGCCGTGCCGACGCGCTCCAGATGGATGTTTAGTGCCGATTCCGCCATTCAGACACAGAGAGATGTTGGCCACCTTCGGACTGCCAGTTCAGCCACCCGTGTCACCACCACATGATTCGGATGACTCATCATCCGCCGATTCTTCATCAGATGATTCTTCATCAGACTCCAGTGACGACGAGGACCCTGCTGATATACCTATACAGGCACCCTCCACTCCTCCGAAGAAGCGGTACCGTCCTGATGGCACCGTTATTCCAGGGGTGAATGGAGGTCATGCTTTCACTGACGCTTTTGGTCGGCGTCGGAGGGTTACTGCCCGTAAGCGGCTTGTGCCGTACCCTGCCGACCCACTCATACGTAAGGCACCTCGTTACGTGCTGACTACTTCTGGAGCTGGGACGTCTGCACCTCATTTCGTGAGGTCTGCACCACCCGCACCACCGGCATCACTCGCTCCACCCGCACCACCGGCCCCACCTGCACCACCAGCACCGCCCGCCCCACCAGCTCCCACTGTCGAGGAATTGACAAGGGAGGTGGGAATCCTCCGAGCTCGGGTTACTGAGCTCGAGGAGCAGTTGGCTCAGGTTTTAGACATCCTACACCCACCTTCACCGTAGGACCTTTTGTATTAGATTTCATGATGTAATCTAGTTGTAGTTTCTTATTTCACTTATGTATTGTTCGAACTTATTCAGATGTATGAAACTTATTATTATTAATGAATGGAAACTTTGTGATGTTACTTTTTGCACAAGTGTTCTACTTAAGTTACTGTATGGTGTTTTGCGGTACTTGTATCAACTTGCGTTACTTAATTAACATGTGTTGTGCTGTTTACATGTTGGTTGTTATATACTATATTATTATATATTGAATGCTGGATTTTGACTTGAGTCAAAATGTTTGTATAGAACACCATGGCTAACGGTCGATCCACACCTACTGCTGCTCAAATTGAAGAGATGATCCAAGAACGTGTAGCCACAGCCATTGCGGAAATGCAACCTCAAGCTCCACCGCCACCGCCACCACCACCAGTTATTCAACCCGTTCGAAATGGGTGTACTTACAAGGAATTCCAGAGCTGTAAACCACATAACTTCAGCGGCACTGAGGGACCGGTTGGTCTCACCAGATGGTTCGAGAAACTTGAATCAGTATTCCGAGTTAGCAACTGTTCGGAGGACAATAAGACTAAGTTTGCATCTTGCACGCTATCTGACGGCGCACTAACGTGGTGGAACACGTTAGCTCAAGCGAAAGGTATCGATGAGGCGTATGCTACGCCATGGGAGGAATTCAAAGCGACTATGATTGATGAGTATTGTCCGAGAACCGAAATACAAAAGATGGAAATGGAATTCATGCAGTTAAAGGCCGTTGGGAACGACCTTGATGGTTACAACAGGAGATTTTTGGAACTAGCCCTGATGTGTCCGACAATGGTCACCCCAGAATTCAAGCGAATGGAGAGATACTTCTGGGGACTCCCTAAGAGCATTAAGGGAAACGTCACCTCGTCCAAATCACCAAATGTTCCCGAAGCGATGCGCATGGCGCATACTTTAATGAATCAGATAACCATCGATGAACCGGAGAAAACTAAGTCTGAAGCGGGTACTAGTGAGAAACGCAAATGGGATAACCACAACAACAACAACAGGGGAAGGAACTATGATCAGAACCCGGTGAAACGACATGAGGGTTTCAGAGGAAACAACAACGATGGAAACCCCAACCCCAACAACAACACCAACTCCAACCCGAACTACAAAGGAACCTTACCACAATGCAAGTGGTGTTACAAACACCATACTGGATATTGCAATGTTGTCTGTGAGAAGTGTCAACGGGCTGGGCATATCGGGAAAGACTGCAAGGTCACCACTTTGAATGGGAAGCCGAACCCCACAGGGCCGAAGAAGTGTTACGAATGCGGGCAGACGGACCATTTCAGAAATGCGTGCCCAAACAAGCGAAAAGATGGCGGACCACCCCGCGCTAGAGCTTTCAATATTAATGCAAGGGACGCACGCGATAATCCCGACTTGGTGACAGGTATATTCAAAATCAACAATCTTTTAGCTTCTGTCTTGTTTGATACTGGTGCGGATAGAAGTTATGTATGTAGACATTTTTGCGATAAGATTAATTGGTCATTGGTTCCGTTAAAAGAGAGTATGCTTGTCGAGGTCGCCAATGGAAAACTTGAAAAGGTTGACCATATTAGTCGTGGAGCTATTATCAACATAGCTGGTGCAAATTTCGAAATTGACTTGATACCCATCAAACTGGGAAGTTTTGACGTGATCGTCGGTATGGATTGGTTGAGCAAGATAAAGGCCGATATTATCTGTGGAGATAAAGCACTTCGCATACCACAAGGAGATGGCGAACCACTGGTTATCTATGGAGAGAGATGTACCTCGAAGTTGAACCTCATTAGTTACGTGAAAGTGCAAAAGATTATGAAGAAGGGACGTTTTGCTGTCCTAGCACATGTGAAAGCGATTGAAACTGAGGTGAAGAGCGTGAACGACGTTCGAATTGTGAACGAATTTTCCGATGTCTTCCCTGAAGAATTGCCTGGATTACTACCGCCGAGAGTCGTAGAGTTTCAGATTGATTTAGTGCCAGGAGCTGCACCTGTAGCTTGCGCATCTTATAGACTCGCACATTCCGAGATGCAAGAATTACAGAGCCAACTACAAGAATTACTTGACCGAGGATTTATCCAACCAAGCTTCTCGCCTTGGGGCGCACCTGTGTTGTTTGTGAAGAATAAGGATGGATCCTTCCGTATGTGTATCGACTACCGTGAACTCAACAAATTGACTATCAAGAATCGGTATCCTCTTCCACGAATTGACGATCTTTTTGACCAACTACAAGGATCGAGTGTTTACTCTAAGATCGATTTGCGATCCGGTTATCACCAGTTGAGGGTGAAGGAAAGCGATGTAATGAAGACTGCATTTAGAACTCGTTATGGTCATTATGAGTTTCTCGTGATGCCATTCGGATTAACAAATGCACTTGCCGTGTTCATGGATCTTATGAATCGTGTCTGCAAGCCTTACTTAGACAAGTTTATTATCGTCTTCATAGATGATATCCTCATCTACTCTAAGAGTGAAGAAGAGCATGAGCAACACCTCCGACTAGTACTTGAACTCCTGAGACAAGAGCATCTTTACGCCAAATTCTCCAAGTGTGAATTTTGGTTGAAGGAAGTACAATTTCTGGGTCATGTTGTGAGCGACCAGGGTATCAAAGTTGACCCCGCCAAGATTGAAGCCATCAGCAAGTGGGAGACCCCCACTACTCCGACGCATATTCGCCAATTCCTAGGTCTCGCCGGTTATTACCGAAGGTTTATCGAAGGATTTTCTCTGATTTCGCGTCCTTTGACCGCGCTGACTCACAAGGGCAAGAAGTTCATTTGGGAACCCGCACACGAATCAGCATTTCAAACTTTGAAGAAGAAGTTAACCACCGCACCTATCCTATCACTTCCTGAGGGCAGTGACGACTTTGTTGTTTATTGTGATGCATCGAAGAGTGGTTTTGGTTGCGTACTGATGCAACGCTCAAAGTTTATTGCCTATGCCTCCCGCCAATTGAAGATTCACGAGCGGAACTACACTACTCACGATCTTGAACTTGGAGCCGTTGTCTTTGCGCTCAAATTGTGGAGACACTATTTGTATGGAACTAAGAGTACTATGTTCACCGATCACAAGAGTCTCCAACACATCTTTGATCAGAAGCAACTGAATATGAGACAGCGTCGATGGATCGAGACGCTCAACGACTACGATTGTGAACTCCGTTATCACCCTGGCAAGGCCAATGTTGTAGCTGACGCTTTAAGCCGAAAGGAGAGGACGACACCTCTTCGTGTTAGGGCTCTGAACATCACCATCCATTCGAACCTCAACAGTCAAATCAGGGTAGCCCAAGATGAGGCTCTCAAGGAGGAGAACATATCTCACGAACATTTGAACATACTTGTCTCTCGATTCGAGGTTAGGGAGTCTGGACTCCGATGTTATGCCGGAAGAATTTGGGTACCTTGTTATGGAGATCTACGGAACCTTATACTTGATGAAGCCCACAAGTCGAGATATTCTATTCATCCTGGAGCGGGCAAAATGTACCACGACCTTAAAGAACAGTATTGGTGGCCGAATCTTAAGAAAGACGTTGTGACCTATGTTGGTAAATGTTTAACCTGCTCGAAAGTTAAAGCCGAACATCAGAGACCTTCTGGCTTACTTCAATAGCCGGAGATCCCACAATGGAAGTGGGAAAGGATCACAATGGATTTTATCACCAAGCTGCCAAAGACGGTGGGCGGATACGATACCATTTGGGTTATTGTTGACCGCCTCACCAAATCTGCACATTTCCTAGTGATGAAAGAAACGGATACAATGGAGAGACTTGCTCAATTATACATCAAAGAGGTTGTATCTCGTCATGGTGTACCTTTTTCGATCATCTCAGATCGCGATCCCCGTTTTGCTTCCAGATTCTGGCGTTCTTTGCAAGAAGCCATGGGAACTCGTCTTGACATGAGTACTGCTTATCACCCTCAGACTGACGGGCAAAGTGAATGAACGATTCAGACCTTGGAGGACATGTTGCGTGCATGTGTCATCGATTTCGAAAAGGCCTGGGAAAGGCATTTACCATTCGCCGAATTCTCGTACAACAACAGTTATCACTCGAGCATTAATGCTGTACCTTTTGAAGCGTTGTATGGTCGCAAGTGCCGATCTCCTATTTGTTGGGCCGAAGTAGGCGAAAATCAAATCACCGGACCCGAGGTAGTCCATGAAACAACGGAGAAGATTGCTCAGATTCAAGCTAGACTTAAGACTGCACGCGATCGTCAAAAGAGTTATGCCGATCTTAAACGTAAAGACTTTGAATTCAACGTTGGTGATCATGTAATGTTGAAGGTTGCACCTTGGAAAGGTGTGATCCGTTTTGGAAAACGTGGAAAGTTAAACCCACGATACATTGGTCATTTTGAGATCTTGGAACGTATTGGACCCGTTGCATACCGTTTAGATCTACCAGCACAATTGAGCTCAGTTCATCCTACCTTCCATGTGTCAAACTTGAAGAAGTGTCTTGCTGCACCCGAACTTATCATACCACTTGAGGAACTTACAATTGATGACAAACTCCACTTCGTGGAAGAGCCTGTTGAAATTATGGATCGTGAGATCAAAACATTGAAACGCAACAAGATTCCGATCGTCCGAGTACGATGGAATGTCAAACGAGGACCTGAGTTTACTTGGGAGCGAGAGGATCAAATGATGTGGAAGTATCCTCACCTTTTCCCCGCTCCTCCATCACCTTCAGCTTAAAATTTCGGGACGAAATTTTCTTTAACAGGTGGGTAATGTAACGACCCTGGATTTTCCAACATTTATTTATTAATAATTGTTATTATTAATACATGTGATAAAACGAATGTATGTTATTATATTTACATGTTGCCATGATTGCCCGAACTTGACTTTAATTGCCCGAAACATCTTTGTGACACCCGGAACTTTCACGAATAATATTTTTAGATATTATTTGCATTCATGATTAATTTTATTAATCATTTTAATTAACTAAGGTTGTTAGTTAGTTACTTGAACTTTTAATTGGATTAACTTGTTAATTACATTCATACTTGGGCTTTTATTTGAACTTGGGCCTTTACTAGTGTTATTGGACTTTAGAAGCCCACCCTACACCTTATTGGACTAACTAGTCCATTACTACTACTTGTAAATATTACTTAGATCATGAACTAGTTAGTTTGTACATGAGGAATCTAGTTAACTTGTTATCCCCATGCACATACACCAAGTAACCACCTTTTTTTAAGCTTTACATTCTAGTGACCCTTGAATTCTTCCCTTCCCCCTTTTGTTTCTGCTGCAGGCCGTAGGCCTAGAGGGACTTGGAGGGAGTTTTTGGTTCATTTCCTTGTATTACTTCATTACTTGTAAACCTCATTCAAACACACACACACACACACACACACACACACACACACACACACTTACTTGCAAAAATCCTCTCAACTTTCCTCTAATTTTTCTCTAGTTCTTGTAAGTAAACTTGAATCTTTTCTTCCTTCCTTTTCTCTTTGTAAAACCGAACCAAGATCATTCATCATCATCATTCTTTTGTTTACTTGTTACTTGTCTTTGATTACTTATAATTACTAGTTGTTTTTGTTATTTACTTATGATCTTCTAAGAAGCAAACTTATTAGTTTGATTCTTCATCTATCTTGTTCTAACAAGAACACACAAGACATAAAATTCTTAGTTTATGATCTCCAATACTTGTTAAAGAAAGAAAGTTCTTGTGTTGTAACTCATACTTGTGGTTCTTGAAGTAAACTTAAAGTTTACTTTACTTAAAGATCAAACCTTGGTTGAATCTTTAAAAGTATGAACAACCATGAACCTTTTACTTGTTTATTTAGTTTTACTTGCACTTTAATTTTATGATTTTGGTTGTTGTTGGTCAAGTACTACAAGTTAGTCTTGATCTCATATCTCTTGGAACTAAAAGTTAACTTAAAAGTTCAAGAACATGTAAATAAGTTTTCTTAAATATAACTTTGTATACTTATGCTTGATCTAGACTTTTGGGTCTTGGATCTTCAAGATCTAACTAAGAACTATGTTCTACATCTTAAGATCTTGATTAGTTAGTTTACTTTCAAGTTTGTAACTTATTATTAGTCTTAAAGTTCATGTATGTGTTAGATCTAAGACTTTGATGTAACTTTGGTTCATCAAAACACTTGCAACACTTAAGTGAGTTGTGCTTCATGTCTTAGACTTGCACTTGGGTTATGATGGTCAAATCTTGGTCAAGATGATGCAAACACATCAACGAGTTGTACACTTGAAGCTATACGCATCAAGGATGAGAACCGTGATAAGCATCAAGCATCAAACTCACCGGAACCCATTATTTTTCTGCTTTCTGTCTGCTACCTACTGTTTTATGGCTTCTGTAACAGACCAGTAGATCTGGGCTGTTGTGATTATGATTTTCAAATAGATCTTTTCGAGTAGATAACTTTTCATATAGGACTCGTCTTAATCCGAGTTATGGTTTAGGATTTATGGCCCTCCGATCGTCACTATGTCCTTTTAACGTTGTGCAGAAATTTCTGACCTACTCGCACTTAGACCGTCGCCACGGTCAAACAAAGACGAGTTTGCTTCTGTAAATTTTACCACACTTAAAGGACTCATATACGGAGCCATGGCCACTGGTCTCACCTTAATTCAGTAAGGGTAGAGGCCGTGGTGACTGACTGAAGTCAGCCTTTGTTTTAAACTACTTTCATAAACGAAACTTACTTTACACCTTTTGCTTGATGATGATGACCCTTAAGACCTTATTTACATACTTTTAAACCTATTAAGACGATTTACTGACTTAGTACTATTTGCCTTAGGTTGAGGACCTTCGGACCGATTACTTGCACACCTTTTTCGATCCGACTTTACGACTACATTATCATTGTGAGTTATAGCATTCCCTTTTTACTTTAATTTATTTTGGGAACTAAGAATACATGCGGATTTTATGTTTTACATACTAGGCACGAGTACTTAAACTTATATATGTGTGGGTTATACAACGGCATAAACATTCCCTTTAGCTCGGTAACGTTTAATCATTGGTTTTTGAACCGTGAACGCGAATCTTAGATATGGATCCATAGGGTTTGACATCCCCACTCGGGCTAGTAGAGCTAGCATTTAACGAGTGTTTAATACTTCGTAAACATACGCACTTGCCAAGTGTACTTTCAGGGGGTATAAACATTAAGTTAGTTACCAAGTGCCCACGGTTAACATATACATTATCATACTGTTTTGAAACGCTCTTTGTAGCACTGAAATCTCGTGGCCTACCTTACTTACTGTTATACTCAAACTATAGCTCACCAACCTTTGTGTTGACGTTTTTAAGCATGTTTTTCTCAGGTGCTTGAGGTTAGCTTCCGCTGTGTACTAGTCGTGCTGTAGACACCCGCTGCTTAGAGTTGTTATCGCATGAACTACTTTATTTTGCATTCAAACATTAGTACTTTTGAACTATGACTTGGAACGACCGTTGTGGTCACATACACTTATTATTTGCTTCTACTTAGTGAAGCATGCTTTTGGATTGTAAAACATTCGATGTTGGTTTAGACATCACTTTATTAATGAATGCAAACTCTTTTTGAAAACGCATATAGTACTTAACCTTGTAATGATCCTGTTGTTGATGATTCGTACACGATGGTTTTGTACGGGGCATCACATGTATATAAGAAAAGAGGAAAAATGGCAATTTTATAACTTGAGCTGACATTTATAAACTTAAAATAAGCGTATAATTAGTTGGTTATTTAATAAAAAAGTTACGATTCATCATCCAATGAGTTTTAGTGTATATGTTTAATTAAAAAGTTACTATTCATCATCAATTGAGTTTAGACCATTTCTAACCATAATTGTGACGTCACAAGCAGTTTTGATACTTTTTGGTCAAAAAGTGTAATCCGACTGTGATTTGGCAATGTCAGATTTTGACATTTTATAACCGCGTGTGTCAGTTTTTTTGTGTTAAATATTAGGTAGGGTGATGTGGTAAAATCTGATTGAAAATGGGGTGAGAAAAATAAATTAATTATAAAAAATATATATTAATTAAAATTGGAAAATCATTGATTGGTAAAAAAGCAAACTGACGATTTTATTTTGTGTTGGTGGTCCGACTAACGTCCAAAACTGACGCCCGGTTAGAGTCCGTCAAATTTTTTTAGTTAAGTACATGTCATCTGACGAATGGGGTTGACGCCGCGACAAAATTGGTCTTAGTGTATAGGTAAATAAATGTGAATCAATTATTTTAGCTTGATTAATTTTGCTTGGGTTTTTGTTTTGGATGGTGTCATTGAATTTGATAAATTATGGACGTGCATTTAATAAACAATTATAATGGATAATGGATTTATCAAGTTCAATGATAGAAAATATGAATGACATTTTGTACATTTTATTTGATAAATTACGAAAATATACATTTTATTTATATAATGCAACATAAAAAAAATAGGATAAATATTTCGATGTTACACTTTTGATGACGCGTGCCATACCTTTTTGCAATGAATGAACGCTTCGTTTTGAAGTAAGTTAAAGTACGACGGGATTTCAACCCCAAAAGTATTAAAACCACGTCATATGGAGATTGACTTATCAAACAAAATACGACGTAAGCATTTGAGTTTTTGAACCGTTCTACAAATCGTTGATAAGGCTAACCACCGAGAGCAAAAAATTGACGAGTTCTCAATCTAGTAGTCTAGATTTAGTTGTGTAGATTTATGGCTTTATACTAACTTTAGCATGTATCATTTTGACCAAAACAAATGTTCATACCGTAAATAGTAAGACCCGAGACATGTATACGTCAAAACAAGAATTGGTTATAGTTTGTGTTTCAAAGTCATTTTGGCTTTTGATTGAACGAGGTGGGGTCCTTGTGATGCAGCGAATTTGCGCATTGATACCTTGAACGTTCATATTTATTTACATGAGTTGTAGAGCGTCTTTTAGCATCAACAGTTTAAATATTTATAATAGTAACTAGTATTAGTAGTTACATATTAGTCATAATCCTAGTAGATATATGAAGCAATGTGCAAAAGCGGCTGAAAGAGCTGCACATAAACATCAGTTATCAAGGCCGTCTCATTAATTTTTATGACCATGTTCGAATATAAAATATGAGTCCTTATAAAGGTTAAGATTTTCATTATATAAACCGTGTTTTCAACCGAAGAAAATATAAAGTTTGTTTTATGATTGTAATTCTTTCTTGCTCTACTACCGATAAGAAAAACAAGTATACATATTGGAGTTTTCAAAATTTTGGCCCCTTTTGAGATTTTAGGTCCTGATCGATTGCACATTTTCGCACACCTCTAAGACGCCTTTATCTATTGTTAGGAATATTATGCAAAGTGGTAAAAAAAAAAACTACAATGTCGATCTGGTAGACTGTTGCTCCTCTATTATTTCTTTCTTTATTTTTTTTATTTATTTATTTTTTTGAGTTGTTTTAATAACTTGTTTAAACATTCGTTGATGTTTCTTTGGGTCGATAAAGTAATTTGTTAATAAAAATGATAGTAGCTGCAGGGGCGGGGGCGGCAGGGGCGCCGGCTGGGGGGCGGTGGCGGCGGCGGCGCAGGAGCAGGAGGAGCAGGAGCAGGAGGAGTAGCAGCAGCAGGAGGAGGAGGAGCAGCAGCAGTAGCAGTATATTTAAATGAAAACTTTCTATATAAAAGTCGATGCGGTTATGAAGTGAATTTGAATGCTATGACGCCTATAAAATTTATGGATTTATTAAGCTTGTTATCATGTTGATTTTCGATTTGGATTTGCCATTTTGAAATTAAGTGACACAATCCAAATTAAATAATGATAATAAATTATATAATTGACTGATGGACCGGTATTGTGGGATATAATATGAAAAAAATGATCGAAGGCATAGTAAATCAATTACGGCCCATTTGTATGTGAAGTTGAGGTATAATAAATCAAGTACCACCCATTTGTAATTGTTGCGGCCTTCGCTAATTTAGCCGAAAAAGAGTTGAGGTTGATATGTGTCATATCGAGTAATAATTATTCCATCCATCTCAAATCTGTTGTTCTAATTTAGGGAGCAAGTTATTATGATGTTCAAAAAAAAAAAAGAAAAAAAGAAGAGGGGGGGTGGGGGGGGGGGGGGGGGGGGGGGGGGGGCTAGTTCTTATGGTTTTTATTTATTTTTTTCCACTCACATTCTAATTAATATAACTTATCAAGTAATTTTGTAATTTGAGAAACCTCAATTCCAAAGTAAAATTTAAATTGATCAACAACCAACCACATTTATTTATCTTTAGAATGAGACATTTTCTTTTTATCTTTGTGGTACAATTTAGAAATGAAACATTTGTTAACCAGAGACGTTACTATTATTTTTTTTAACAGCTGAAATTTTATTAATTATACAAAACTAGCAATGAGCTAGTAAAAGTTTTCAAAGGATTACATAGCCAAGTGTTTGAAGAAGGTACAAAATTACTCTCACTTTTAACCAATTAGAAGAAAACATTTTAATAAGTTCAAAAAGGTCCTCATCTCTAATAAGATTAGAAGCAACAAGATTATCATTTCCGATATGTCAAAGCCACCAAAGAGTCGCCGAAACAATACATAGAACTTGGATGTTCGATACGA
Organism: Rutidosis leptorrhynchoides; assembly: GCF_046630445.1. Classification (NCBI taxonomy): domain Eukaryota; kingdom Viridiplantae; phylum Streptophyta; class Magnoliopsida; order Asterales; family Asteraceae; genus Rutidosis; species Rutidosis leptorrhynchoides. The sequence goes on along the minus strand of NC_092335.1, from coordinate 678,631,684 downwards.
CCGAAGGGAACACGAATAGATCAAAGTGAACAAGTATTCCATGGTCGCAGAAGTCCATCCAAATGCGAACACGTTTCCATAAAGAAAACGGCTATGCTACAGTTGAGAAAGGTGTGGTCATGAGTCTCGGTTCTGACTCCACAAATCGCAGTGGCGAAGCCAGAATTCCGGATCAATGGTGTCAAAAATTAATATTAAAAGTATCAAGTCTCGAAAATTTAACTAACATAGCATGATTCGCTAAAAATATATAAAAAAAGATCAAGTTATCATCTAACACAAATATCCTCTAATATATTTCAATCGTTGAAAACGTTTCATAATTATTGAAATAATTTGGGCATTATAACGCAATGCTTATCTTTTTGAATGGGTATTTATGAAAGGCTGGGGTCAAAGTTTAACAATTCAAGATTTTATTGTACAAAACTATAAACTTACATATTCACAAAATTTTTTCATTGGCGTCAATTGTAACAACCCAACCCGTTGACCATCCGAAAACGTGCCAGAAATTATTTTTTTCTCCTGAGACAGCCCTTCTGGACGGCGTCCAAAAGCTTGGACGGCGTCCAGCCCTTAAGACCTGGACGGCGTCCAGAATGCCTGCCAGATTCTGTTTTGCTTAACGATTTCACACGGGCAAAAAACCCGCTTCCCGACACTTTTAAACCAAGACACTTTCACAATATGTTATAATAATTAAAACTAAGAGTTTTCCACAATAAAACCGAGTTTTACAACAACGGGCTCACATGGACCCAAATTACCACAAAGTGACCATTTCAACCCACTTAGTTAAATTCAAAACATAGACCGAGCATGGGATTGAGGATACGCTACCAATCCTAATCAAATCCAAAAGCAAGTCTTCTAAAGCAAACTACGCAAGTCCACTAGTTCCCACGCTTACCCGAGCCACCTCATCCATGCAATATATAAAAATGTAAACAACGAGAGGGTAAGCTAACGCTTAGTGAGTGATAATATACTACATACATATATATGCATAAAATGGACACGCCACACAAAACCAAATACCGCATACCGGAGCATCCAAGCATAAAGGCAAGCTAGTCTAAGCATACCGTAAGATCACTAAGCAACGAGCTAAAGATACATCAACAAAATATAAGTTCACCAACAACGATGTGAACAATGCCAATAAGCTACACCCGGAGGGTTAGCTACATCACGACAATACAACATTATATGTATGCAATATATATATATATATATATATATATATATCGAATAACATAATTTGCTTACGCTTACAACACAATAACCATGGTTAACCAAATCTTCGCAAGGGAATGACTTCGCGAAACAAGTCATCGATGTTCATAACAACCATTAGTGCACTTAACACTTCGTACACTAACCCCACGGGTGGCATCTTAACACTTCGATACTTCACCCCGGGTGGCGTCTTAACACGTCGACACTTCACCCCGAGTGGTGTCTTAACACTTCGACACTTCACTCTTCATTTTACTTGAGGTGGCATCTTAACACGTCGATACTTCACCTCGAGTGGCGCCTTAACACATCGGCACTTCACCCGTTATTCTCTTGGAGTGGCATCTTAGCACATCGATACTTCACTCTGGGTGGTGTCTTAACACATCGACACTTCACCCCGTCACATTACTTTGAGTGGTGTCTTAGCACATCGACACTTCACTCGTCACGTGAAATGTGGTGTCTTAGCACATCGACACTTCACATCTCACGCTACAATAAATAAATACATTATATTCCTACGCCTATAATTATTCCATTCACTATATTAACCCTTCGTCATTGGGGTTATATAAGTCCACATCACACACCCATGTGATAACGTACACACAAAGTGTGCACCTCGCCAAAGTGGTCAACAAAACGCACAACCGTGCCAATTGGACCTATACACAAGTCCAACAATTCCACCTATACAAGAAGCGAGCTCTATAAGCGATAACCCCTTCACCCGACCCGCACCCATCCTACACATACATATGCATATAGGATATTAACACTCACCTTGTCGCCTTGCTGAATGCTTCCAAGTAATTCGCGACTCGTCAATGGAAAATACCTATTCCATTATCACAAATACCACAACATAATTAGGGTGGATTTACAAACTAACCCAATTTACACTTAGTACAATTTCGACCCAATTGCACTTCCAAGCACAAACCGCGCCCAAACTAACCAATATTCACTAACATAAGTGAAAATGGTCCTAACACACCAATTAAACCCGATCACAAGTGTTAAACAAGTGTCATACCCATTTTGACACCGAAACCCTAATTTTGACCCATTTCAAAATTAGTTAACCAAACACACCCAAAAGTGTTCCAACACTTCCAATATCACTAAACCTAGTGATTAAACTCATTATCAAACCCTAATCAAGGCCAAATCGTCAACCGACCCAAAACCAGCCAAGTGACAAGAATAACAAGTCACCATAAACCTACTTCATCATCTAGAAGGGTTTTACAACAAACTAGCTCAAAACCCTAACTTGAATATCAAATCTAACAATTGAAATTCGGAGTTTGAGCTTACCAATACTACCACCGCGTAGCTAGTAGCGAGATGAACAACTTTAGAACCCGAGCTTTAGCGAGAATCCGACTCCTTCTTCTCTAAATCCACCTCTCTCTCTCTCTAAAACCCTTACTCTCTCTCTAGAAGAGGTTGAGAGTGTTTGTGTGGGTGTAAAGTGATCCAAAAATGATCAAGGGATCAGCCTTGAAGGCTCCAAACCGGCACCCAAGTGAAATTACCATTTTACCCATTAATAACAAATTAAAACAGCTGGCTCGACAGACAGTTTGGACGGCGTCCCAAACCTTGGACGGCGTCCCACCTTTTGTTGCTGGACGGCGTCCCGATCTACTACAAAATCAGAAACAGAAACAGGGTGTTACAACTCTCCCCCACTTAGAATCGATCACGTCCTCGTGATCCTCGTCACTTAACCAAACGGACCACACCCTACGGTCCTCAAACATAAGTCCCAATCCGACTTCTCTAGGCAACTCTTTCCACTGGATCACCTTTAACAACTAAAATCGTCACCCGCGATTTATCAAAACCACTATCCGAGCACTAAAACCTGCTCTTTTCCCCATATCGGGAAAAACTCAACCAATCTCGTACCGAGATATCAATTCCTTAGCGTACCTTTACCAAGGACAACGCTAAAAGTGACCAAGTCTCAACCTAAAGTCAACGATCTGAACGTTGAAGATCGAACCACATGAATCCTTACGGATTACACTTACCACTAAACATACTTTGTAGTGCGCAATACAACCAATACGCCACTTTCCTAACATCATAAGCAACGGCTAAAACCAAAAGCGCCCAAAAACGAATATGCCAACGCTAATCCTAAGGTGTACAAAGTCGACTATTGTCACACCCGTAACAACATGTGAGCGAAACACGGCTATCACATCACTAATCACACAACATGGTCCTCACGACCCCACCATCAGTGTATAAAACAACCGATAGATCACTCAACACCGGATGAAGTCAGCGGACCCCGTCAACGGTCATGCTTCACCGATATATCACTACTCCCATGATGAAGTCAGCGGACCCCGAAGGTCATGCTTCACCAATCAACAATACCATGATGAAGTCAGCGGACCCCGAAGGTCATGCTTCACTAATCAACGCCTTTTTTGGCCTCGAACAACGAGTAGCGTAACATCGCGCTCTGCTACACCATAGTGAATCCTAACGGATACCACTAACCATTCACCCAATCGAGCAAGAACCACCTATATCAAACATAGGCACAAAACAATAATTCTCTAAAAGAGAATCCGACGCACACATCCCTTAACCGAGGGATTTCACCTTGCTCGCCAAACACGTCCATTATCTCTCAACGAGATTTACCACATTACCACCTCGGTGATAATTTCCAAATACAAAATCATAAGTATAATTTAACCAAAATTGTACTCTACCACAAATCGACCAAAACTAAGTCCCAACACAAGTTTCGGATCTTACTAAAACGTCATCCGAATTCTCACCCTAAGGATCTCCTCGTGCGGGAGTGTAACTCCCCCACTTGGAACTACGTTCCATATCCACAACTCGTACAATGCTATCAAAGGTAGACTTTAAAAACAATTAGGCTCACACGACCCATCACCACATCTTGCTCCAATCTTGGGCACACGAAGGATTTCAATCAATCCTTAAACACTTCGAATGAAAAGTGTACCACAATTACACAAACCATACCCTCGCAATCATCCAATTGCTTTAGTTTGTCAAATTTCACCCGATCACTCATGTACCTAAGGGTTTCACTTCGGCACCCTAAGTACAATGTAACCGCAACACAATCGGAGTCGAACACCACGCTAGTAGGTATAAAAGAGGCACCTAATGTCACGTCACGTAGACTCCTTTACCAACATACATCGAGATCAAACACTCGATCTTTTTCGGGTTCCAATCCACCCGACGAACCTCATGGTTCATCAACTTCCACACTATAGCGAACACGCGCTTAACAATCGAACACCAAAACCCATTTCCATGGCTTGGTAGAAACATTTCCAAATACTAAGGAATGCTTGGTTGCACCAAGTCTTACGCCCTTCGCCCATTAATCAAAACATCACCATAGGGTACTTCCATTAGGATCGTCACCCATAACAACAATATGCACAACACAAGGCATTTTACAACTTAAATTCAACGGCACTTAATAAATAATCAAAGGACATATTTATTAAAATGAAACGTACCTTAACGTCTCCTTGCCGCACCCGTCCCCGCTAACTCGGGACATTCGGACTTACGATGTCCTTCTTCTTGGCAATTGAAACATACTGTGCCATCACCCTTTGGCACCGGACATTCCCAAGACTTGTGACCCCTCACGCCACAACTGTAACACCTAGACGCATTAGAATCCGATATACCCGTCCGTGTACCACCCGTGCTCACACTCGGACCCTTAGTCCTCTTACTTGGAGCACCAAAAGAAACAACCCTTCTCTCACTTGAAGGTTCACCAACCTTCGATCGCGAATACGACTCGAAACCTCTAGCCGCGGCGAATAACTTCGCAAACGATTTCGCCTGAACTCTGCTAATCTTACTCCTCAAGTCATTATTCAAGGTTCGATAGAAATCTTGCATCAACAAATGAGCATTCCCCAAATACTCCGGGTAAAAATGATCCTTCGCCATAAAGGTCGTCTTGAGAGTATTCAAATCCATAGCTATTTGTCGCAAATTTCGCAACTCATTACGCAATTCCCACAAATCGACTGAAGTCCGGAACTCCTCGAAGAATTCCTCCTTAAATTCGTCCCACAATAAAGCCATAAACGTTTCGCCACCGACAAGATCAATCTTACCGTCCAACCAATCCCTCGCTCTACCCCGCAACAAACTAGTAGCGAGTCTCGTATTTTCTCGGGAGGGCATTCAATAGTGTGAAAACATCCTTCGGCATCCGAGATCCAAGTTGTGCTTATCAAAGGATCCGGTTTCCCGTCATACATCGGGGTTTAGTCCTCATGAAGCTCGTAAGACAACGCTCCATTTCACCACTACCTTGAAGTTCGGAATACTTCCTATCCATTTCTTCTCGAAACGCATTCATTTGCTCCGCAACGGCGGTCGCAACTCTAGCGTTAAACTCCGCATCGTTCGTCTCGATCCCACTTCCCGTCGCCATTCTAAGGAATGCAACGCGAATTAGATCAAGAACGTATAAAACACACACTCCCCTCCGGTCCATCTTGCTACACACTCGTCGTACATCACTTGTTAGACACGATTTGCACCCGTAATAAGGTTTGCAAGTCCTTATTACGCACACACGCCGTATCCACTCGTTAGTACAACGACCACCTCGCTCGATGATATATGCAACCGCAAACGTAAACAAAACACAACACAAGAATCATTATCACAACACAATAGCATATTAATAATATCCGCATTACTAATATAAACGTTAGTTAACCTATAAACAAGGCACTAACTAAACCCATTCTGACCCGTAATCCTACAAGTCCCGCAACAAATTAAGCACACACAAAAGTCTAAGTCTAGGCACCTATCTCAAGTCACCTAAATCCCTTAGACCATGCTCTGATACCACTTGTAACAACCCAACCCGTTAACCATCCGAAAACGTGCCAGATTTTTTTTCCTGAGACAGCCCTTCTGGACGGCGTCCAAAAGCTTGGACGGCGTCCAGCCCTTAAGACCTGGACGACGTCCAGCAGATCTGGACGGCGTCCAGAATGCCTGCCAGATTCTATTTTGCGTAACGATTTCACACGGGCAAAAAACCCGCTTCTCGACACTTTTAAACCAAGACACTTTCACAATATGTTATAATAATTAAAACTAAGAGTTTTTCACAATAAAACCGAGTTTTACAACAATGGGCCCACATGGACCCAAATTACCACAAGGTGACCATTTCGACCCACTTAGTTAAATTCAAAACATAGACCGAGCATGGGATTGGGGATACGCTACCAATCATAATCAAATCCAAAAGCAAGTCTTCTAAAGCAAACTACGCAAGTCCACTAGTTCCCACACTTACCCGAGCCACCTCGTCCATGCAATCTATAATAATGTAAACAACGAGAGGGTAAGCTAACGCTTAGTGAGTGATAATATACTACATACATATATATGCATAAAATGGACACGCCACACAAAACCAAATACCGCATACCGGAGCATCCAAGCATAAAGGCAAGCTAGTCTAAGCATACCGTAAGATCACTAAGCAACGAGCTAAAGATACATCAACAAAATATAAGTTCACCAACAACGATGTGAACAATGCCAATAAGCTACACCCGGAGGGTTAGCTACATCACGACAATACAACATTATATGTATACAATATATATATATATATATATATATATATATATATATATATATATATATATATATATATCTCAAAAAACATAATTTGCTTACGCTTACAACACAATAACCATGGATAACCAAATCTTCGCAAGGGAATGACTTCACGAAACAAGTCATCGATGTTCATAACAACCATTAGTGTACTTAACACTTTGTACACTAAACCCACGGGTGACATCTTAACACTTCGATACTTCACCCCGGGTGGCGTCTTAACACGTCGATACTTCACCCCGAGTGGTGTCTTAACACTTCGACACTTCACTATTCATTTTACTTGAGGTGGAATCTTAACACGTCGATACTTCACCTCGAGTGGCGCCTTAACACATCGGCACTTCACCCGTTATTCTCTTGGAGTGGCATCTTAGCACATCGATACTTCACTCCGGGTGGTGTCTTAACACATCGACACTTCACCCCGTCACATTACTTTGAGTGGTGTCTTAGCACATCAACACTTCACTCGTCACGTGAAATGTGGTGTCTTAGCACATCGACACTTCACATCTCACGCTACAACAAATAAATACATTATATACCTACGCCTATAATTATTCCATTCACTATATTAACCCTTCGTCATTGGGGTTATATAAGTCCACATCACACGCCCATGTGATAACGTACACACAAAGTGTGCACCTCGCCAAAGTGGTCAACCAAAAACGCACAACCGTGCCAATTGGACCTATACACAAGTCCAACAATTCCACCTATATGAGAAGCGAGCTCTATAAGCGAGAACTCCTTCACCCGACCCGCACCCATCCTACACATACATATGCATATAGGATATTAACACTTACCTTGTCGCCTTGCTGAATGCTTCCAAGTAATCCGCGACTCGTCAATGGAAAATACCTATTCCATTATCACAAATACCACAACATAATTAGGGTGGATTTACAAACCAACCCAATTTACACTTAGTGCAATTTCGACCCAATTGCACTTCCAAGCACAAACCGCGCCCAAACTAACCAATATTCACTAACACGAGTGAAAATGGTCCTAACACACCAATTAAACCCGATCACAAGTGTTAAACAAGTGTCATACCCATTTTGACACCGAAACCCTAATTTTGACCCATTTCAAAATTAGTTAACCAAACACACCCAAAAGTGTTCCAACACTTCCAATATCACTAAACCTAGTGATTAAACTCATTATCAAACCCTAATCAAGGCCAAATCGTCAACCGACCCAAAACCCGCCAAGTGACAAGAATAACAAGTCACCATAAACCTACTTCATCATCTAGAAGGGTTTTACAACAAACTAGCTCAAAACCCTAACTTGAATATCAAATATAACAATTGAAATTAGGAGTTTGAGCTTACCAATACTACCACAACGTAGCTAGGAGCGAGATGAACAACTTTAGAACCCGAGCTTTAGCGAGAATCCGACTCCTTCTTCTCCAAATCAACCTCTCTCTCTAAAACCCTTACTCTCTCTCTAGATGAGGTTGAGAGTGTTTGTGTGGGTGTAAAGTGATCCAAAAATGATCAAGGGATCAGCCTTGAAGGCTCCAAACCGAAACCCAAGTGAAATTACCATTTTACCCATTAATAACAAATTAAAACAGCTGGCTCGACAGACAGTTTGGACGGCGTCCCAAACCTTGGACGGCGTCCCACCTTTTGTTGCTGGACGGCATCCCCCTATCTGGACGGCGTCCCGATCTACTACAAAATCAGAAACAGAAACAGGGTGTTACATCATTTGACACCATTATCCATCAAGTGGCTACGCCACTGAAAATTGGGCAAACAATAGATTCGATGTCGAGACCTCGGGCGGATAAATTAAAACGTGAAGGCAATCAATCCAACTGCAACCTCCACATGAACACATTCACCTTGAGAGGTAAAAGCTTAAACCACCAAGTAGAATGATCACGTGAGGGTAGTAAAGAGTTGTCCATGAAGGTACGAGTGTCTCTAGCCGAAAACATGTCTTCGTTATTTAAGATCATCTCCCATTTATATTCTTCATTATTCAACGAAATATGATGTAATTCCGACATCATAGAATCAAGATGACACATCCTAGGTGGTGAACAGGACCATGTCCAATTCATACCCGAGATCCTGTCAAACACAATGCAAATCGAGTTTAATTCTAACCAGAATAATCTGTTATACCAAGTTGCGAGAATTTATGGTCTGATCCAAAGATCTTTCTAAAATTTTGTAGTACGACCATCACCCACTTTGCAAGAAACGTACCAGAAGGAAACAATCGGGAGCTCTGACATGATCGAAAACTTACAGCAATTGAATGCCAACCCCTTTTGTTTTACAACCATTCGGGCTAAGACCAAAATGTTCACCATGAATTTCTTTGATGAGTTGCACCCAAGTTAATCCTACGGAGTGAACCGAACTCCATACCTAATATAGAATGAGAGAAATATTAAAAGCTTACAAGCTACCAATACCTAATCCACCATTTTCTCGAGAGGCAACAACTGAATTCCAATTGACCCAATGCATTTTCCTCTTGTTATCACCCGATCCCCAAAAAATGAAGCTCTAAGACCTTCTATCAACTTTAAAAGTTTCTCTGGTGCCCAAAACAAAGAAAAGTACTACGAGCCAACACTTCTTAAAATAGATTTAATCAAAGTCAATCGACCACCCATTAATTAAAGTCGACTGGACAAAGATGATAGTCTAGGCGTCTATCTTTAAATTTATCAACAAGTGGTGACCAGAAGCTTGATCTAGACATATTTGCGCCTAGGTTGAATACAAGATTAAAAAGAACACTCCCTGCAGCACCGTCGTTATCTCCGCCTGTAACCTCTCCATCACAACCACCATCATCGTCAAAGCCGTCATATATGTTTTTGTATTACTACCAATCATACACAAATGATTATAGAGAACCTTTTCAAAGGAATACTTGAACATCCTTAATTCCTCATATCAGCTTTCTCCCATTCTGTCTTCTTCTTCTCCAGATTTTTTTTTCCCTTTTTTGTTCATTAGTATTGTCAGCGTGTTATGGGTTTTCTTTAAAGTTGTTAATTATTGTCTTCATTGATTTTCAATATGTTAGCTTTTTATTTTTATTTTTTACGGTAATATTTCTCTTATGTTCAGATATCACTGTTAATTTATTGGCTTATAGCATATGAATAACCATGATTTATTGAGATTTTTAGATGTTCACAGTCTTCGGTTTTTAACAATTTCCTAATTAATTTGGGGGTTCTTTCTTAATTAATGTTTATAATGGTGTAGTTATAAAATTAACTAAAAATGATAGTTAGGGCTAATATATTATTGTTTTTACTCTAAAATGCAAACTATGTACTGTATATATTTATTGACTATGTCAGATATTGTGCGTTATTCGTGAATGATGATTCACGCTGAAAGTAGAGCACATATGTAGTTTGGTTATTATATGTTGTATAGCTTTAAATATTAGCTACCCGTGTCTGAAAGTTAGTATGTTGACCTATATGTAAAGATCAAGTTTTAACCTCAAGAAGTTTACTTATTTGGATGTCTGTAAGTATGTATGTAATGACAGTGCTTTTCCCTATTGTTTTTTTGGATTTAAATTAAGTTCAATTACTATTTTGTTCAAAATCAACTTATAGTTCTGACTAATGAAGTTTTAGTCTCATGATTGACTTTGCATGTCTAAACATATGGTAGTTTGGCAATGGGATAGCCACATTGAAGCATATCAGTTTTACTAATTAATGTATGTTTTCTTCTTATGTCTTTTTATTTGATTGTCGTTGTGTATAAACTATTGTGATCCCCATTTTTTCAAATATGCTCTACCCTTATTCGATTTTAATCGGAGAGCTTTACCAGTATTCAAGATCTAAAAGTTATACATGTTCCGTGTTTTTTTCTTCTTCATAGGTTCAAGTCTTCAAGCCCTTTGGGCGTTAAGTAGAAAATTCCACCTACAGGTATGTTTGATGCTATTACATGTATCATGTCTATTAGGATATATGTTATATATGAACAATCGGCAAACGAATATAATTTGGAGATATAGTTCTTGAGCTCACGGTATAGGGCAACATGGGTATCAAGTGTTATGTGACAGATAGATGACAATATTTTAGTTTAACCAGACTAAATTTCTGGTATAATTTTTATGGAATGTGGAAACTCCAGTTGTTTTTACTCTAAAAAAATTCAATTTCATAAAGATTTGAATAACCTAACTAATGATACGCATAATGATCCGTCTCAAAACGACATTAACAAAGTAGCGACCGGCTAGGATCTTACCCAGCACGGTCCATCCCGGAAGAAGAGCTACTCCTCGACATCATCCGTCATCATGTAGCTAGTTAAGATAACTATAACCATGAAGAAACACTTGGAACAAGTAGAAAGCAAAACCTTCCTGGATTAGACTGAGAGCTCCGTGACACCTTAGACGGAACTGACATGCTGCTGGTACCGTCACCACTTCTCGGTTCGGTATTTCAACCCGGCATACAGATACCCTCCCGGGACAAGCACGCCATCCCGGAGAAAGTGCGCTGTCCCGGAGTAGACACGTCGTTTGATACGGCTAAAATAGACGATTTTATTTGTGCGGTGTCGTCGGGCCACAGCACGCTAGAATCAACCATCAAGGGGGTGGTACTGTTTTAAATTTATATTTAGCGGGGCCTAAATCGTACAACTCCTTAGCATGAGTAAGAGAAGTATGACCTAGAATCGTATTTTTGAGATATCAGTAGAATC